>NC_140950.1:67147362-67277362 GCF_014529385.1 Adiantum capillus-veneris
TTAAGATACAAGTGGAATAGTTTTTCTCTTACCATTTATTTGTAACTTTTTCTCTTTGTTGCAATGCTAATAGGTATGTTTTTATCCAAATACTTTACGTGAGCACCCATAAGATCAAACCATGGTGCCCCAAAGCATCTTCATGTTCAAAGTAGATATTAAATTTTTTTTCATCCAAATAACATTGGACATGAAAATGAAGCTTCCAAATCAATGAAATATATCTTGTTCATAACCTTGCTTATGTGTTACCACCGTAAGGTTGGGTGTTATTCATTCACATCAACAAAACCCCTCTAGCTTTGAGCCAAAAATGCACATATGTCTATTGTTATGATATTGGGCACCCTTCTATTGTGTGTGGTTAGTATTACAATTAGGATTGATGGACATGTATAGCTAATTATTGTTGTTGTTTGTAATTTTCAATGTAATGATGAGTTGATGCCGTGTAAATTGGAACTCTGAAAATCGAGAAAAAGGATTCAAGCAATAAAACCAATAAATCCCCTCAGGCATTTATTTCAACATAAGTGTTTTTAGACATATTTTCAATAAGCCTGCACAGTTCAATTGTTTTTTATTGGTGAGAACCACACAAAAACTCAAGTGTAAAGAGATGACTCAAATTTCTAGCACCAATTCAACTGGAATAAAGGAATCAAATACCCAACTCCAATTTTTTGTGCGATGGAGTTTGGGGGTTAAGACTTTTGGCCATTGATTTGCAAGATTCTTTATCTCCTTCTCTTAGGCTATGTTGTGTACTACAATCTTGTTACCATATACATGTGGTAGTGATGTGTGTGAACATACTTACGACCGCCGGGGCATTTTTTCCCTCACTAGGAGGTTTTTTCCCCCGTGCATTGTATATACGCCCATCATTCTAGGGTTGTCTATCTTTCCATTGCACACTAAGTAAAACACTCTATGTTGTGTGCCTTGAGCTTCCTTCGTCTTCTCCAAGCTGTGTGTGTTTTCTTGCAACCCTAATTCCAACAATTGGTACCAGAACAAGTTGCATCCTCCCGAGCTTAATCACCTGCAGCTCCAGCACACACCTACTCACTTTCTTCGATTTTTGTGAGCTTCGACAAGCGTTCGCAAGTCGATAAAAATTTTGGGTGAGCTCGGTCTAATAAGAATTTTGATTTGGGCTCATTTCGGCCTCCGTTTCCACTACAGGCAATACTGCAAAGGTTATTTTGTCATTTTGTGCAAAAATTTTGTCAATGTCGTTTTTTGCATAAGAGGTCCCTTACAGTCTTCTACGGTTTGTGCAACATAGCACGTGTTGTTTTCGCTTTGTTTCTCTTCTTTTTGGGCAGTTTTCACATCAGGTGCAAGCATTCGTCATGGTTGACAACAACACAGATGTGTCCAGCTCCCATTTTGGTTCCTCTTTGAAACTCACACTCTTAAATCCCTCGACCATATAGGTATAAGACCTCTCTGATGAGGTGTCATAAAGACTTTTCTCTAGGATCGGCTCTAAGGTCGGCAAAGTTCCTTTATTGACACTCCCGTTTTTCAAGACGTGACTTGAATGGTCTCTGACAACAGGATTTTTATTCTGATATAACTTGCCTGATCGCAAATACATCAAGAAAATTACGCTTGCAAAACCTTGACTTGTTACCTTCTATGATGCATCCAATCTTCCAATGGAAGGCAACTAGAGTTGCAAACTCTGATTTTCACAACCTGTACAAAAATCACTTGGTGGCTATATGTATACAGCCGTTTTGTTAGTCAAAAATTTGAACCAAGTAGCATTTTATTGCACTTTCAAGAAAAATTCTTATTTTGCTTGCAATTTTCACAATTCAAATCCAAATTTAATTTTGAAAAGACCACTATGCTTCTAGGGACTAGAATTAGCTCTCATATGACTGTGAGATCAATCTGTGACAGGGGGACATAGATCACAATCCATAATGATTTTGACAGTTTTTTCCCCAAAAGTTTTGCCCAATTTGATGGTTTTGGTTGTTACCTAATCTATTCCTAAGCTGAAAGAAAAAAAAAATGATGGAACAATACTTTCAAAGCATCAGAAAATCCTGAAAGAGGAGAGACTACAAATTTTCTACGGAAGGACACTTGTTGAACAGTGAACAAAACATCAAGGCACTCTTGCATGATGAGAGAGTCCATATCGGGAGAGAAGCTTGACACCTCGAAAGAGATGTCTTGCTAACCTCCAAGTGGGCTCTTTCGACAAGAGAGTCACTAATCAAATCATGCATACTGCTTGGGTCAAACAATATGACAAAACGCTGACCCTTCACATGACCATACCACTTAATGAACGACTCATCAATGGGAGGATCATGAGAGACTTGGGTCACACTTGTGTTCTCAAGATGTTTGCAACTGAGGACATATTGGATGGGGATAATTACCCTATGTGGGCTTACATGATGCAACATGTTCTTGTGTCAAAGGGTGTCTAGAATATAGTGCAGGGCATTGATGTACGTCCTAGTTTTGAAGATGTAGGCGATGTTGAGGAAATTGCAAGGATTGCTACTGTTAGAGCTGTTTTGCCTACGTCAGAACAAGCTCATTTGGATGTAAAAGACACACAGGCTCATGCATTGGTTTCCTTGTCCGTGAAGCACACTATTACTCCTCACATTCATTCAGCAAAATCTGCAAAATAGGCTTGGGATATTCTAGCTGGTCTTTATGTAAATCGCAATGAGGCAAAAATTGCATTGCTGCATAGAAGTTGGAGTCGAAGATTATGCATGAGGAAAATGACATGGACAATTTCTTTGCTGGTGTCAAGGATATCAATGAGCAACTTATTTATGTAGGTGAAGTCATTTCAGACAGTTCCCTTGTGCAGGCTGTTCTTGATGCCTTGCCAAACTCTTACCTAACTTTTGCTAGTACTTGGAGACTTATGACCCAAGGAAATCCTAAAGTTGTCAAGTTTGATGCATTATGCACATTGTTGTTGCAAGAGTCACTTTCCAAAAAAAACACGACTAGACAGCATGCAGGTAAACAGGCTTTTATTGTTGCTCAAAGAAAGGGTGGTAACAGCAATGCAGCCACTTCTTATGGTTCTTTTGCAAGTGGAAATTCACTTGTTTCTAATGCTTCTGTTGGTAGAAATTTGTCTAGAAATTCTGGTGATAAGGGCAAAAAGAAGATACATTGCCATTATTGTAAAGCTAATAATCACTTGATCTAGCAGTGTCCTAAGTTGAAGGCCAAAGAGGCCAAGAAGAAAGAGGGTGGTTCCACTGCAAATGTTGGATCCACTACAAATACAACTATTATTGAGTCTTCTGAGAACGGAGACTGTGATGTTGATGTTGATGCAAAATGGGTTTTTAGTGCAAAGTGTATCTATAATCTTATTGTCCATGATGCATGCATGTTAGTTATTGCTACAGATTCACATGTGTGGTATTTTGACAGTGGTGCTACAAAGCACATTACCTCACATCGTGATTTGTTCACCTCTCTTGAGTCTGTCCCTCACGGGAATTCAGTTACTTGTGCCAATAATGCCTCTTATCCAGTTCAGGGAGTCGGAAGTGCTTACTGCTGCAAATGGCAGTTCTATCACACTTGTTGATGAACTTTATGTACTTGGGATCAAGGAAAATCTTTTTTCTGTATCTGCACTTTCTAGACTTGGTCTTGTAGTAAAATTTGTGGATGACAGATGTACAGTACATGATCTCAGTTTCAATGATGAAATTGTTTCATCTGGCATTTTATATTGTGGGCTGTATAAGCTTACTTTGTATGACAAGTGTGGGAAAAATTTTGCAAATGCAATTGTGGATTCAAAGGCTATTTCAGATGCAAAACTTTGGCATGCACATTTTGGTCATCTGAATTTTACAATTTGCTGCATTTGCAAAAATTTGATATGGTTGCTTCTTTGCCCCCGCTTGAAGCACCTGTCAAACATGTTAATGAAGGCTATATTTTGGGTAAGATACAATGTTCAAAGTTTCCAAAGGATGGTTCACTTAGGGCCACATGCAGGTTGCATCTTGTGCATAGTGATGTTTGTGGGCCCATGCAAACTCTGTCCTTGGCAATTACCTTTACTTCGTGAATCTCATTGATGATTACTGCAGGCATGCATGGGTATTTTTGCTTAAAGCAAAGTCCAAAGTATTTATGTGCTTCAAACAATTTCTGGGTATGGATGAAAATGTCTCGAAATGTACTATGGGCAACCTCCATTCCGATCGGGGGGGGGGGAGTATATGTCTCATGAATTTAATGCATTTTTGGCTAGTCATGGGATAAAACACCAATGTACAGTGCCTTATATGCCTCAGCAAAATGGTGTTGCTAAGAGGAAAAACATGTCACTTACAGAATTGGCACGATGTATGGTCAAAGTTCAAGCTTTGCCGCATTCTTTTTTGCTTGAGGCCATCATGTGTGCCACTTATGTACTAAGCAGGTGTCCTACAAAAGCTTTGCAGTCTATTACTCCATATGAAGCATGGCATGATAGAAAACCTTCTACTAAGCACCTGCGTGTTTTTGGTTTTTTGGCATATGCTTTGGTGCCACAAACACAGCACAAAAAATTGGATGATAAGGCTGTCAAATATTATCTTGTTGGTTATAGTGTTGAAAGAAAAGGTTACAGGTTGTACATCTACAAACAAAGCGTATTCTAGTTTCATGAGATGTATTTATGGAAGATTTTGTTTAGTCCTTGTTGTCATGTACTAGAGACAGTAATATAAGCTTACAAGAAATTTATGACACTTTGTTGCCTCTTTTTAGTAGTGAAAGTACGAATGTAAATTCCAATGAGGCAAATGTACAGCCTATGGGGGTTTCTGAAAATGTTATAGATCAGCCTATTACTAATGCAGATGTACATGATGTACTTGATGAGGAAAGGGCTGAGAATGAGCAAGCTAGAGGTATGCCTAAATGGCTGGAGCATACTTTGTGTGACAATAAATTGGATGCACCTTTGTCTAGTCGCACTCGTTCAGGCTCTCACTATGCATCTTATGCATCAGATTGTTATGCTTTGGCAGTGTCTAGCTTACATGATGTTGAGAAACCTCTTGTCTTTTGATGAAGCACAGAATCCAAAAAATTGAATGGTTGTTATGCAATCAAAATATGATGCACTTATAGAAAACGACACATGAACTTTATGTGATTTTCCTCTTGGCAAAAAGGCCATTGGTACGAAGTCGGATGGTGATATTAATCGCTATAAGACTCGACTTGTTGCAAAGGATTATGCAAAACAAAAAGGCATAGATTATGAAGAGACTTTTGCTCCCACTTGTCGTATGACTACTGTGCGTTTTCTATGTGCATTGGCAGCTCATTTTGGTTGGGATGTACATCAATCAGAGATTGTTACTTCTTTCTTGAATGGTGACATATTTGAGAAAGTTTATGTAATGCAACCTCGTGATTTTGTCAGGAAAGGACAAAAGGATAAGGTGTGCAAATGTAACAAAGCTTTGTATGGGTTGAAGCAAGCTCCTTGCACTTGGTATGAGAAGGGTGACACTCATTTGGTCAAACAAAGTTTCATAGCAGTCCAACAGAAAGTGCATTGTATGTAAAGCGTGAGGGTGATGTACTTTTCATTGTGGTTCTTTATGTAGATAAGTTGTTGATCACTGGACCAAATGAGAGACATATTGCTGAATTTGAATCTGATTTGAATGCTACTTTTAAGATGAAATATTTGGGGTTGTTGCATCATTAGTTGGGTATACAGTTTAAGCAATGTGATGGTAGTATTGCCTTGTGTCTAAAAAGCTAAATAGAGACATTGCTATGTAACTCTAGACTTGAGGATTGCAAACCTATTTCCACTCAAAACAGTTTTGAAATTGAGTCTTCATGATGTTGGTGATCGTGCAGATGTCACTCTATACCAAATTGTTGTTCGATGCCTCATTTATGTATGCAACACAAGGCCGGATATTCAATTTGCAGTCTCACAGGTAGCAAATTTATGCATAGCCTAGGGTCTAAGCATTGGTAGGCTGTCAAGAGGATTGTTTGCTACTTGAGTGGAACTTTACATCTTGGCTTGTTTTATCCCAATGGGGGATCATTTCCACCAGACTTATATGCTTTGTCGGACTCAGAGGGCTGGTTATTTTGACACGCGAATGTCCACAAGTGGTTTTTGTTTCATGCTTGGCAGCTCATCTATATCATGGTTGAGCAAGAAGAAACCTATTGTGGTCACCTCTAGTTGTGAGACTGAGTATAGGGCAGTCTTCAACAGCTACGGTTGAGTGTGTATGGCTCAGACGCCTTATGGCTGATTTGGGTGTTGGACAGGACACTGCCAACACTATCTACACTAACATTCATAGTGCATTGGCAGTGGCAAGGAACTTAGTTTTTCATGCTCGCACAAAGCACATTGAGGTGCATTACCACTATGTCAGGAAGAGGCTCTCAGCAAGAGAGATCAGCCTGGCTTATGTGCCAACACAGGACAACCTTGCATATCATTTCACAAAGGCATTGTCTCGTGAGAAGTTTGAAGCTTTTTGCAAAGCTTTGGGCCTACTCCTCTTTGTGGAATGATCATATGTCCTCAAGGCATGGCACTTCTCTTTACTCATGTGCCAGCTCTCATTCACCACATCACTTCAAGGGGGATTTGTTACCATATACATGTGGTAGGGACCTGTGTGACACTTAGGACCACCGGGGCATTTTTCCCCTCACTAGGAATTCTTAGAATCACGTCTGTGGTGACAACGTCTCCCAAACACGAAGTAGAATTTGTCACTCTACTTTGGAATTATGATATGGACTAAAGAGCAGACATGCTTGCGGCAGCTACGTCTCCCAAGCACCAAATGAATTAGTCATCCATCTTGGAATGATGTAGTAGGGTGAAAAGGGATCCTCTACCCGCTAAGCAACATGGACTAATGACTAGGCTTTATCTTCTCTACCTCATAGCCGAGGACGACTACGATTTCAAGAGAGAGGAGAAAATGTCATAAAATATAATATCTAACTATACCAAATGATTTTCTCATATTAAACTGATCATTTAATGTGGGAGATAAACGGAAACAAGAGTTAGAATAGAGACATGTGCTTTTAGACCTATCTCAACACGGGACCAAAAGGAGAGATGGTTGCATCTCAATAGGGGTCCAAAAGGAGATGGTCTATCAAATAGCAATGTGCAATAAGTGCTTCTAGACTTACCTTAACAGGGGACCAAGAGGAGAGATGGTTACATCTCAATAGGGGTCCAAAAGAAGGTAGTCTATCGAAGAGCAACGTGCATCTAATGTAGCTTAAAAGACCTTAGGGTTAGCTTCATCAAAGACCTCCAATGGTTAGTGTTAAAAGTTCTTTGACCTTAGGCAAGCTAGGGTTGAGCTTGAGGTGGGAACCCGACCTAAGCTTAAGGTGCTTGTCGGGCTTGATGACTAAGATGCGTGCTTGACGCCTAAGGTGCTTGAGGTGCTTGTCGTGCTTGATGACTAAGGTGCGTGCTTGATGTCCAAGGTGCTTGAGGTGCTTGTCATGCTTGATGGCTAAGGTACTTGAGGTGCTTGTTATACTTAATGAGGAAGGTGCTTGAGAAGCTTCCCATGCATGGGGGGTAAGGTGCTTGAGTCAAAAAGAGACCCTACAAACTTAATGAGGAAGGTGCTTGAGAAGCTTCCCATGCATGGGGGGGTAAGGTGCTTGAGTCAAAAAGAGACCCTACGAACTTAATGAGGAAGGTGCTTGAGAAGCTTCCTATGCATGAAAGTCCCAAGGTTAGGGAAATCTTTGACTTAACCTTCCACTCACCCAAAGGGCACATGGGACACATGCCAGACTCTCCCTATGCTTAACCACATGATGTGCTTGAATTCTATTGGTTGGGCTAAAGAGGGGTCCAATGAGCTTCTAGTTCCAGCCAACAAATATCTAGATATTTTCAAGCTCTCTCTCTTTCTAAGGGGTAAGGAGGACACTTGTCCAAAGACTACCCATGTACTTGAATGCATGTTTCATGTGATTGGCTAGGGGGGAGAGGGGTCCAATTAGCTTGAAACATGTGTAAAAGCTACAACTCACCCCAAGAAAGCAAGGGGGGTGTTGCGGGATATACACCACACACACACTCATTTTGTGGAATGATTCTCACTTGGTGAAAGTTGAGGAACACCACCTCCTTCTTCAAGCTTGTGAGAAGTGAGAGCCTACATTAATAGTCTTGGCTATGTAATGCAGATCCAACCAAGATCCATGCTTCAATGCTTAAGCTTTCCATCTTCTCCATCTTCATTACTATGCTATTATGTATGCTAGCAAGGAGAGTGATGATAAGTGAGGAACTATTTCTTTCCCCTATGGAATGTTTCTTCTTCCTCTTCCCTATGCTCATTCCCCGCTAGCTCTCTCTACCTTCAAAGGTGTTTGAGGCCTTGGGACTGAGGCTTGGGATAGTTAATGCTTTCTAAAAAGTTTATGTCATGCTTGTGATGCATGAAGCTTTCCATCTTCATTCCATCACCTAGGTCACAAGGAGCACAAAGATTGTATTGTAACAAGTCTCTCTTGATGGGAGAAACTATAATACAAATGCCTATTGGACGGGGGACCCGGCTCCGTATGAATCCGGTCCCTCAACTGTTTTCATGTTCTCTAAACTCTCTCTCTTGCAAAAGTATTGTTTATGCCAAGTTAGCTAAGTACCATGTTTAAGTTGCTACCATCAATTAAGTTCACCCTCTATGCTCACAAAGCAATGTCACAAAAGTGCTTTATCTTATTTCCTAATTCCGCTACTCTCAAAGTTTATAGGCCATTTCCATTACATGGTAGGTGAGGTTCAGTAGAGAGCGACCCACGTTTTTAACTTGCCAGCTACTGCTTAAGTGGAAGTTATTAGCCTATAAGGGCTCTGTTCCATGGTAGATTTTAAACATAGTGTAAAAAATTGTATCTATCTACCCAAGGTGACATTATTAGGGTTTAGCAAAGTATTTTCCAATATGCTGAAAGATCAAAAGCAAGTAACAAAAAGTGTGTGTGTGTGTGTGTGTGTGTGTGTGTGTGTGTGTGTGTGTGTGCCCCCCCATACCCAGGCACCATACTCAATGTTAACGCAATAGGCCCATTGAGGATGGGCCTAGAGTTAAAAAGTCAAGTCTAAAGCCAAACTATTTGTAACACTCAAAATCCATGAATATAGTATAGCATAAATCATGCTTAAGTGTCTCATCATAGTAGTTAATACTTAAACAATATCCAATAATGTCTTCCAAAACCATTATACCCAGTAGGAGTTTTAAGGCTTTGTCAGCCACTAAAAAAATAGTGTGGAAAAAAAGACTTTAATATTGGACATAAACTCTAACCAAAGGAAGTATATTTGATAGCTCATATTTCTTGCAAAGAGCAAGGTCAAAGGACCAAAAAGGCTATGAATAGGTACCCATGTCTAAGACCAATGTCCATACCACCTAACACCTATCAACCAAAAAAGATTTATAGGGATAGTGGGCATGTCAGATATCATAGACACTTCATTAGTTCAAAGCTAGCATCCCATCCAACCTAGTTGACCAGGAAGGCCTTGTGTTTAGGATATGTGTGTTGCTATATTAAGATATCACTTAACACAAAAAAACATTTTTCTCAAAGGAAAATTGTCTCTAAACATTAGGAAGGTGAATTGCACCCAAAAAAAAAATGCATCTGACTCAATTTTGTACAATATGATCAGATTGAACTAACATTCTAGTTATCCTTTACATCAAGACCTAACCAATATATAAGGATGAACTACGCCTTCATCTCCAAGGTCGGACTAAAACAACACTAAACCTTTTTAAGGAAAGATGAAGTTCTCACCTACATCCATATACATAAGACAACAGGTTTTGTTAGACTTGGCTACTTGTGACAGGTGTCAAAAAACCTATCAATTGTTATTCATGTCCCACTTAAATATTATTAGCCTAAAAATTGTCCTAAAAATGATAAGTGACTTAAGTACAAATGTGTGGTAGGCTCTTACTAGCTTTACCTTTTCTAAAATACCCAATTAATTATTCAAAGAATTTCTTTTTACTTTAAACTATTGTTTTTGTTTTTTAATCCTTTTTCACTAACCCAAATTCCATGAAACTCCAAGAGTTGTATATCTAAAATAACCCTTTCTTATTGTTCATAATCCAAATCAGCAACCAACTAACTCTTTTTTATAAAGCATTAGCAGTCCAAATGTTTTATAAAAATTCCCATTAATGATGCTCTGAATCTTCACAATTCAAGGTCAAGCTTAAAGAGTCCAAAAATTTTCTAAATAAGGGAGCTCTCTTATGCTATCAAAAGTCCTAATACTATCACCAGGTAGTGTAATCCCATTAGGAGATTTCGGAGGTCTTTTGGAGGGCCTTTTAGAAGAGAGAGGAAAAAGCGCTCCTCCAATGAAAGAAGAGCTTATGTTACATTGAAAAATAGATTGATATTAAGAAAAATATAAAAAAGGTATCAGAGATACTTGAAAACGGATGCCTTTTCATTCAATGCGAATGTCTTTTTCATGAGGGAGGCGACGCTCATTTAATATAGCTTTCGTCATCATTGAAATTTAAAAAAATCACAAAACTGTCAATTGGTGTTAATATTTGAAGCTTTTGACACTGACAATGCGTCCGGAATGTCTAAAAGCCTAAAAAATGCCTATCTACTTGCCTCAATCTGGCACCCAGGGAGGGAGAAATCGACAAAAAACCCTTAAAAAGGGGATTTTGGATCATTGGCGCACGAGGGACCATCTGGAGAATTCTAGATGACCCTTTGCGCACCGTGATCCACTTTTTTTATTTTTTACCTTACGGCGCTTGGAGGGCCATTTGAAATATTTTAGATGGCCCCCCGCGCGTCGTGAGGCAAAATCTCCTTTTTAGGGGTATTTTGACAATTTCTCCCTCTCTAGTTGTCAGATTGAGGCAAGTACATAGACGTTTGTTAATTTTTTGGTCATTTTGGACGCATTGGTGGTATCAAAAATTTAAATTCTAACACCAATAAATAGTTTTATGATTTTTTTAATTTTAATGATGACGAAAGCTATATTGAATGAGAGTCGTGTACTTCATGAAAACGACACACGCATTGAATGAAAAAGTGATCATTTTCAAGGATTTTTGAAAAGTTAGGTTCACTTTTCAGAGTGTTCAGTTGTCCTTTTGGATGTACGCAACAAGTGCAAGTATATTTTAAGAACATTTTCTAGAGAGAGAAATATAATTTCTTAGAAGGCCCTCCAAATGACCTCCAAAATCTCCTAATGATTAGGAAAATCAGTTACTAACCCTGTTAAAAGCTTAAGAGAAAGAATCCATTAGACTCCAAAGGGGACCAAATTAGTCCATGGTTTAAAGAGGTCAAAATTCATAGCAAGTTAAACTCCAAAAAAGACTCATAAGATCCAAAGAATAGGATAAGCCCAATTTTTCAAAAGAAACTAATAGAATCTAGCATTCTTTAGTTCAAATTGACATCTAATCTGGGGATTAATCCTCCCATGTTGAAGTTAAATCAGGTTGATGTGAGCAATGAGGTCATCAAAAGTTTTTGAATTCCAAGGATATTAGTATAGCACGCAAGCCAATAATGCTAGCATTGAAATATTAGTGTCAGCTGCTAGCATAGATTTTTCCTCGAGCTAGTCTTTAACACTAGGTTGGTAATGGGACGCTTTTATGTCCTGGGACACTTTTAATTCCTGTTAAGTGACCATTTTCCTTGAATTATGTTAAGAGTTTCAAAATGGATTTTGAGGTGCTATCTATCTACAAAGTTTTCTTATGAGCTGAAAAAAACTCTACATTTTTTTGGAATATCAATTCCATCATTAACCTTGTCCTTGCACAACATTTAACAACCTAAACTGTGTGAAAAACCGGATCCTGTTTTTGGCTTTTTTCAACTTTTTGCAACTATACCACTCTAGAATTCATGTTTGTGAGGTCTATAATGCTAGAGAACTATCTTTAGTAGTTCTCAACATGTCCAGATGCTTCTAGCGAAAAAAAAATGTTAAAGTTGTAAGTTATGACCAAATTACAAAAATTGTCAAATCATGTTTTTTAGCCAAGTTTAGCTCTTCTATGATTTTTTTGGTGCCTTTCATGATATCCAAATGCATTTTTGATTTTCTATGTCGCATATTGCAACATAAAGCTAATATTCCTTGAGTTCTGGGCCACCTAATACCCTATTTTTCATAGTAGACAACGATGGTTGATTTTTTCAATTATAGAAGAAAACGAAACATTCTAGTATATCAAGTATAGCTTTTTCAATATTGTTAGTTTCTTGTGACAACTACATGCATTTTGTAGGTAGTAACAATATCTAGTCATAAGGATCAAATTTGGCTAGATATTGAATAGTTTCTATGGGATTCTACAACTCATAATGTTGAACCCAGTTTTTTCATGTTTGGTGTATTTAGGACTTCATCTTTGTCCCCAAGATTCCCCTTGGTAAGAGATGTATTATTCTTTTGACATGCTCCATGGCTCCTTATGAACCTAAAGGACAATAGGGAACTAATAAAACATGCATATATTATTTGTATTGAGTGTGGCTATAGAAACTTTGATGATAGGTTTGCAGAATGGTAAAAATTCAACTTTTTTGTACCTATTTCTTTTGGCAAAACAAAAAATAGTGAGTGAGAAGCAATCATATGTTCTGATCACCAACCCATTGAAGTTAACTAGGGAATTTATCTCAAGTCCTATAAAAATCCCTAATCTTATTTTTATGCAACAAAACGTAAGAAATGACTGTTTTGATGAAAATGTACTGGTCCATCAACTTTGGAGGCTTGGTGTCACCAAAAGATGAGAAATTTTACAAGTTTCTTATTTTTTCCATGTGTAGTAGGCCTTGAACTATAACCTCATGAAAGGATTTTACAAAATGAGTGGATCTACTACGGTTTTGGAGGTTTTTTTCAAAACCCTGAAAGGACACTTTTATGTCCTGTTAGGTTACCAACCTAGTGTTAAGACTTTCAGACACCCCTTTCCTTGGATCTTTCAGGCCAACTCACCAGATTCCTATATCGATTTCCTCAAACTTCTAACATTCTCTCCCCCTTTAACAACATCATTTTTATTGATGATAAATGTCAGTAAGTGTGTATGAATGAAGTCCTCGCGCTCCCAAGTAACATTAGTAAGTGAGAGACCTTCTAGGCAACTAGAAATTCTTGGAGTATACAGTTTCTCAACCATTTCTCTCTCCTATCTATTATCTTAACTTGTCCACAATAAGGTCATACCTTTGCAGACTTTGTAAGAGAACAATTCCATCAATAACATTATCACCCATAGAAATAAATAAACACTGGGTATTGTGGAGGTAAAAGTTATGACTAATATTTTTGAATAATACATTTTGGAGAAAGCTTGTGACACTGACATTCAGCTTAGTGGGCAATTGCAGCCAGCTACAATATCCTAAAAACTTTTGATCAAAATTTATGAGTTGAGGTAATTTGCAAAGTCTAAAAATATTTTGAATTATAAACAAGCACGCGACTTGAGTAGTTGCCATATCTCTACAATAGTAAGAATATGGTCGGAATAAAGTGAGCCATCTACCTCAAACAATCAACCACTACCAAAATAGCTCTTTGAGTTCTTGGTAATGTCAATTGTACTTTGAAATTTGTAAAGGATGTAACAAACCAGGTGCCATAACTCTCTCTACTTTATTAACTTGACACTAAAAACATTTTGTGCAATGTTGTGGGCTTCTTGCTCCAAAATGTCTTCTTTGCAAATGTAACTTCTTCTCCGTTTCTAGTATGGTCTGCTATCATGGTAGGCATACAAAACTTTTTCTATTAATTCCCATTCACAACGAACAAAACTCTTCCCTTTTTATTTAAAGTATCCATTTTCCATTGAGAAATTTGAAAACAGACACGGTAGGGAGTCATGTGATGAAGTATATGGAGTTGTATCATCAAGATCAATAAATTCTAGGTTGATTGTAGGCCTTGTTGATTGTAAATGAGGGTTTTTGTGTTGTTCTTCCTTTATTGCTTGAAGCAAAGTACTTTCTAGCACAAAAAATTAATGCATATTATGAGTAACGTGTGATAATGCTAAGCAACAACATTATCCTTGCCCATTTTGTACAGAATTTCCATGTGAAATTTTTCCATTAAGTCGGCCTATCTACTTTGATGGCCTCTCAATTTTTTTGAGTACAAAAATAATTTAGTGTAATTGTAAACATTGTGTCATAAAGAAAGTGACACTAGATATAAACAATGACATGATTTAGTGTTACTATAAAATTTGTGCTGTAAAGAAAATGATACCAAATCTTAACTACATCAATAATAACCTACAATCCTAGCTCATGCATATGCTTCTTTTATTGAGGGGACAAAAGATTCTTGCTCGCAAAGGTCGCTCACTACAACATAACCCAAAGTTATCGACGCACTATATATCGACGGCCATACTTTTCCACGCGGATATTGACGTTCTTTTATCTCGTCCATATACGCGTCAAAATAGCCATCGATATGCGCGTGAAAATATGTGTGGCAAGGCATGCTTTTTCACGCGTATATCGACGGACATTACCACGCGTATATCGACGCACATTTCGACACTAAAAATTTGGGGGGGAGAAAGGAGAACCCACGCGCACGTGCGCTCAGATCTTGGCCGAAACCTGCTGCGCAGGTATTATGGAACTCTTCCCCCCCCCCCCCCCCCCCCCCCCCCCTCTCTCTCTCTCTCTCTCTCTCTCTCTCTCTCTCTCTCTACATCGTGTGTGTGTGTGTGTGTGTGTGTAAGAAAGAGATAGAGAGAGAGAGAGAGAGAGAGAGAGAGAGAGAGAGCGGTGTGTATGTGTGTGTAGGAAAGAGAGAGAGAGAGAGAGAGAGAGACAGAGACAGAGACAGAGAGAGAAGTGTGTGTGCATGTAGGAAATTAAAGAGAGAGAGAGAGAGAGAGAAAAATGTATGCGTAGGAAATTACAACTAGAGAGAGAGAGAGAGAATTAATGTATGCGTAGAAAATTAAAATTAAAGAAAGAGAAATGAAATGAAATGTTATATTAACGTCTTCAAAAGGCCAAAGTGACCTATGAGACCAGAAAGTTACAATGTGGTGGATCTGATACAAAGTCAGAATAACAAGATGACAAAATGACAAAATAAAATATTATGGAATCCTAAATTGTTGGCTGTGGACTAAGCAGCTAAAACAGCTAGCTGGGATAGGTAGATCATAGGAGATCCAGCATCTGTCGCTCGCTGGCGGACCTCATCAATCTCCTCCATGGTTAGTAGTCTGACCGGGCGTTGTGCATGTCGAGCCAAAGTGACCTGGATCCTCTGATGCAGCCTCTGTCGATGTTGTGTAGTCTGGCCTCCGCAATCGTGGGCGTCTGGATCTCCCTAGCTCAATCGCTCGTTCGATCAGTAGAGAGATAGGGAAGTAGAGAGAGAGAGAGAGAGATAGGAAAATAGAGAGAGAGAGAGAGAGAAAGAAAGAGAGTTATATATATATTGTTGGGTGTGGACTAAGCAGCTAAAACAGCTAGCTGGGATAGGTAGAGAGAGAGTGATATATATATTGTTGGGTGTGGACTAAGCAGCTAAAACAGCTAGCTGGGATAGGTAGATCATAGGAGATCCAGCATCTGTCGCTCGCTGGCGGACCTCATCAATCTCCTCCATGGTCAGTAGTCTGACCGGGCGTTGTGCATGTCGAGCCAAAGTGACCTTGATCCTCTGATGCAGCCTCTGTCGATGTTGTGTAGTCTGGCCTCCGCAATCGTGGGCGTCTGGATCTCCCTAGCTCAATCGCTCGTTCGATCAGTAGAGAGATAGGGTACGTAGACTGAGAGAGAGAGAGAGAGAGAGAGAGAGAGAGAGAGAGAGAGAGAGAGAGAGAAATAAAGAGATAGAGAGTGATATATATATAGAGAGAGAGAGAGAGAGAGAGAGAATTAACTAGAGATAGCTACAGAGGTAGAGAGAGAGAGATAGATAGTAGATAGAGAAAGAGAGAGAGAGAAAGAGTTAGGTTGGCTGACCAATTGTGTGAAAAGGACAGAAACTCTCTCTATCTCTCTCTCTCTCCCTCTAGAAGAAACTATGGAACTAAAAGAGGCAAAGGGGTTTTGCCCGCTACATGCATTTCCATGTACGTCCTCATCTCCGCAGCACAGGCGCACTTGCCGATCTCGGCGATCGTCAGGTGGAGGTGGTGGTTGCTGTGGAGGAGGGTCCACAAATGCTTCGATCCCTCCTCGCTCACGACCCCCGTCTTACCTAGGCACACCTCTCGACACACCTCGGACACCTTGGGGGGCACACAATCCTAGTGCCTCCAAGCTCTATACTATACGGGCAGATGGTTCTGTTGACATGGATAGAGTCGGGACTGAGATGAGACAGCGGATTTGCCAGCTCACGGAGCTGCAGTTTTCGACCAGCATTCTGACGCCTTGGCTTGAGTAGGATGAGGACAAAGTCAGTTATATAGTGGAGACCATCATGAGAGAGTACCAGTCTGCTCCGGGTTCAAAGGCTGTTCCGAGGAGATCGATCAAGGGTGTTGCACGGGACACCGTGAAACATAGACGAGATGCAGCTCGGCAGGCTTTCAAGACCGGCTCGCCGAAGCCTTCGGGCATCCCACACGAGACGTGGCAGCAGATCAGGGAGGATGAGCGGACAGCGGACACGCGGTTCAGACAGCAGCGTCAGGCCGCGCAGAAACGATAGATGACCAGGGAGACATCTCATCTTGGCAACGGAGGCTTCGACACCTTTCGCTATGAGTTTGTGAGTTTCTAATCCAATCCTAACTATGGCATTTTTTAAAACGTGATGAATCATGTATTCTTATTACTTTGATTTTTGTATAAACGCAGAATCTTGCGATGCATCAAGCTCCGACACGCCAAGAGGAGACAGATGGATATCGCATGGATATCGCAGAGGTATCTATGAAGTATTGAATGATCTTGATGCTTCAGGAGAGCCTGTAGATTAGGAGGCCTTAGAGTCTCGCTGATCGCTTGAGGTGAGATGTTAATACATGTGAGTTGATTTAATTAAATAAGTATATATAAAGTAATATCAATACTAATTTTGTGACTTGTCCTATGTGCAGGTTGTGACGCCTAGTCATCAGTGGATTTCATATATATGCTTTGTGAGACGCAGATACGCTTCTTTGTCTCTTTTTTGTATAGACATATATGGTTATGGTTATTGTTCAGACAGTTATTGTTTTCCTTATAGTTATGGTTATTGTCATTGTCATTCTATAGACATGGTTATTTCTCCTATTCTTATATACACATGGTTATGGTTCTTGTTTTGTTTATGGTTATGTTTAACTTTCTGGTTATGTTTATGGTTATTGTTAATTTTGTTTATGATTATGGTTATCTGCATTATGGTTTTGATCAAAGTGGTTATGGCCGGTTATGGTTTTAATTTGGTTATGGTTTTGCACAAATTAAGTTCGTTATGGTTATGGTTTTAAGTTGGTACGGTTATGGTTTTGCAATAAGTTCATTTCATTTCTTTCATTGGCCTTAAATTTCATGTGAGATCCTACATGGATAGCATGTAGGAGGCGTATACATGATATGGTTTTTTTTTTAAGTTTATGTAAAAACGAAGGGAACTCTGCCGAAATTTCTGCGGGAGCACGGTTGATTTTGGTGTTGCTTGATTTCTTGAGCAGAGCATAGGCAGTCTGGCTGTGACTGTGTCCAACTTTTCACTGGGCACAGGCCAGGCTGCCTGCCCTCTGCCCAAGAAAAAAAAATTATGTTATGGTCGTCGCTATATGCGTCGCTAAGCCCGTCGAAATATGCGTCGATAATATTACCTTTCGACACGTATATCGACGCATATAGCGACGGTTTTGTAGGGACGCGATATAGACGGGCTTTTCGACAAGATGCGTCAAAACCTTCGTCAAAGGTCCCCTTTTTTGTTGTAGTGTGCCCTTCCATCTTGACTTAGTAACACACCACATGCAATATTACTAGCATCCATAGGTACATTGAAAGGCTTCTCTCATTCTGATTCGAAGAACCTACTATTGTCCCATGTCACGTATACAATATGAAATTAAAACAATCACCTCAATTTTTATATTTTTGATGCATGGGACTAAAATCAACAATGTACATATTTTGATATATGTAGAACCGACTATTGTGGTTGCTATCATGTAGATAACTAGGGAGATGTGACCCTAGATGTGGTGACATTCCTTGTCTGCTTTGGTTTGAGAATGTGCATATGTCAAGTGTCAGACGAAAACTACCAAAAATACAAAAGCCTCACAAAAGCTTTTCATGGTATTTCACCTATATTTTCTCTTCTTTCTTTTTCTTATTTCATGACTATACTTGTGGCAGTGGACTCAACCTCCTAGAGTGGGTGAAAATGTTTGGCCCTATAGAAAAGATTCACAAAAGTCAAAATTGTACTGATATTGTTCACAAACACACTACTATTGTGGTGTGTGTGTGTGTGTACGCGCGCGTGCTTGGTTGGACAATCCTTAGTGTGAATCCATGTCATTTGGTGTGTGCCAAACAAGGACTGGGTTGTTGGTTGTAGATTCCTTTATCGATATAATCAAGAGCTTGCTCTTGGGAAAGGCTTTGCTCAAACGGTGAGACGTAAAGGAGGTTTTGCTGATCGCAGTTCATGGAGCCGATCAAGTAGTGATTAGTAGCCTTCCAACTAAAAGAGGTTGAGTTAGGACTCCATTAGTGGGGTAATGGAGGTGTTGGTGATGTAGCCCATGCAATATGGCCAAGTATGTACATAGCTAGTGATAGCCATTTTTTTGGCTTTAAGTTTTGGAACAATTCATACTAGAAATAAAACCTATCCTCTTGGGTAGGCTACCTTCACGAAGAAACCTCGTATTTCACCCAAGGCACAGGTTTGGCAAATTCAGCTTCTCTCCTTATTGTACACCCAGGGTAGTCAATTTTCAAGATGTGTATGACATCATGCAAGTTAACAAGAGAGGATTATTAATAGGCCAAAATGTGTACGTTAATGTATAGACTACAGGGGGTGGGGTTTTTAAAAATAGTTCTATAGTGTAAATATAACATATAAAACGGGGTATTTCTAATAAGAGTCTTAAATGCACATGATACAGGAAGCTTTTGATAATTTCATACATGTCAAAATTGACAATGTTGAAGTGTAGAGCAATATTGGAGAGAATGAGAGAGAGAGAGAGAGAGAGAGAGAGAGAGAGAGAGTACTAAACCAACCAACCTTGGCAATGAATTGATGATCATATAAATGGGGGCAAGGTGGTGCTTATATACTCACCTTAGCCACTTGCGCTACCTAGACTTCGACAAATAAGAAAAATAAATACCTGTTACAAGCCAAAATAAATATTGGGATCACATTGGACAGCTCACTTGAAATGCCTAAAATTTAACACCCTCTCTATAGCTCATAGCACACATAAATAGTGAGACCAAGTTGATGAAGAAGCTACCATGGACACCCCAACAAGTGGTCCCTACTAGATACACCTCGAGTTTGCAATCTCCAACGTTAATTGGTTTGTAGAGAAGCACAGTGGAATGATGGTCCGTGCAACGTTAACCATTGAAACAAGAAGGTGGAGTCACGTTGGCATTTTAAAACAACAAAATTGAACAAACTCATCACTCTTATGAGATTTTTTAGTCAAAAGACCCAATAATATAATTTACAACCTAAACCATCAAAGTAAACTCCAATCATTGAATGAAAATGAAAATATAAAATGTCTACCTAAATAAGCCCCTTCTCCTCTAGACTGCCGAAACTTACGAGAGCTACACTTACTAATCAGGGTCACAGTTGATGTCCAGCACCACGTTCGGGCGCGCTTGCAGCTCGAAGCGGGCGATGGCCTGTTGATTCTGGAATACGTTGTCAAGATGATGAATCCTCGGCAGGCGGAAGCTCGGACAGCCTTCTTGCACTGCAAGCAAGCGGTCGTCGCTAAATTGCATGCAGTAGCGGACGTCCAACTCTTCGAGCTGCAGCGAGTTTGCCGCCAGAGTCTACCAGCCGACCAGTCCCACGAAGTTGCAATAGGCGACATGTAGCACTCTCAGGCACGGCAGTCCCTGCGCGATGGCGACCATTGCCGCGGTGTCCAAGCCCTCGTGGGCCTCCAGGTAGAGCTCCTCGAGCAGGGGGCACAAGGCAGGCAGCACGCGCGGGCTCGCCGGGATAGGGTTACCGGCTGGATAGCCCCTGCTAAACCTCCTCGAGCCAGCCGCGTTACGAAGGCCCTCCTCCAGCCCCGCATCGGTAGGCAGCTCGTTCATATCGACCGTCAATGTATTGAGTGCTTGGCTGACGTGGCGGAAGCCCCAGCCCTCTAGCTCCAGGTAGCGCACATGAAACTCCTGCAGGGATGCGCCATGGCGTTCCAGTAGGAAATCGAGGCCAGCGTCTGTCGGTGCGAGATCCGGCCAGATGGCCCTGTCAAAAGAGCATCGGATGTCGAGTGACAGCCAGCCGGGGCTGGCAGCCCCGCCAAGTGGTGAAGGCCCTGATTGGTGATAGCCGGGCCGGAGTTGTAAAGAGAGAGACAGGTGAGACGGTTAGAAACGGAGCTGGCCTGCAAAGCGGCCACGAAGAGGTCGTCCACGCCGGAGCAGCCAACGAGGCGGAGGGAGGTGAGATGTAGGAAGCGGTCTGCGGCCGGAAGCAGGTGGCGACGCAGAAATGCCACGTTGGGGCAAGGTGCCCTGCAATTCTCATCCTGTAGCTTCTGGATGAGCACACTGCGTATGCGCGCCCCCTTCCAACTCTGCACTGCCTGCTCTACATTGCTCTGCAGCTTTGCATGGCCGTCGCCGCTCTCGTCCTCGCTGTAGCAGAAGTGCAGCTCTGTGCGCAAGCTCATCTGGAGAGCATACCATTACTTACAGACCAGGCTCATCGCAGCAGGCTGTGAGGGCGGGGTCGAGCCTGCAAGGTCCAGTATCTGCACCAAGCAATCGTTGGGAATCTCCATATTCTGCAAGGGAAGCGCATAAGTGCTGCTTGATGCTCTGCCTCTGCATCTATCAGATCAAGAGGAGTTCTTATACCAATAGCAGCTTACTACGAGGTCCTATTTACTGTCTTCATATGAACCGATTGATTCACACAGTCGGCAAAAAAGCGTTGTCACATTTCTCCCAACTCGCGGGGGAAAACGACGCATTCTTAAAAGTTTTTTGTAGTAATCAGATTGCAAAATCCAAAACAAATAAAAAAATCAGCTCTTGCAATGAAAAAGGACACACTAGAATTAGCACAGTAATTTAAGTTAAGTAAAGATTATTGCATAGTCACAAGAAGATTTAGAAATTTTCTCATGTATTTCAGTGTTTTTCGTAAAATGCATAACATCATGACCTTCTCCTCGAGAGGCGCCACATACCTAGCTAGGTATGATTGGGGGCAGGGGACCACCGGGCCAGCGGTCCCCTACCCTCAATCGTACCTAGCTGGGTACCCCTACCCCCAATCGTACTTGGCTAGGTATGCAGTGCCTCCCTCACAGAAGCTCATGATTTTGAGGTAAGTCACAATGTGAGAATTATTGTGAGAATAATTGTGAGAATCTGTCCAAAACTTCTTGTGACTGTGGTGTGCAGTGTCAACGCTTGGTTGGACAAGCCTTGGTGTGAACTCGCCATGTCATGCATGTGCAAGGTATCCGGGTTGTCGGTTGTAGTTTCCTTTATAGGACGTTGTTGCTCTTGGGCAAGGACATTAGTGGAGAAGATGGGTAGTAGCCTGGAGAATTTCCCCTTTCTTGGCTTCCCTCAAAGCAGCTATGGCTTTCAACTTAGAACCCGATTAGACACACTATGAGTCCGTCACCTTAGTCATTCATGCTATAATCGACCTCTTCATTGCTTTTCATGGCCGCACCTACACCCTTTCTGGCCATCATCATGTACCAACTTAGCCCCGCTCTTGAATAGTTATCATGTTGCTACATCACTTGCTTACCAGCTCTGTGCATACTTAGTAATACTACACGGGCTACATCAGCAACACCTCTAGTGCCTGCTGATGGAATCTTGCCCTCGTGGGTTGCACTATATAATAATGTTTAATGTACCACGTGCGTTCTACAAGAGGGTTTTTTTAATGCAAAGATTTTAAAAAAATTAACAAAGATACATTAACAAAAGGGGTTCTTACATGCAAAAAACTTAAAATAAACAGTCATTTTATTCATTCAAACATGTTAAAAAAGGGGTTTTTTAAATACCTCCGAACGCATGTTATATAGGAGGGTTCTCAATTGTGCACCCCACAAGGTCCTAATTCAACCTCTTTTAGTAGAAGCGCTCATAATCACTAGAGCTGCAACCAAAACATGTGCAAAGAGTTGTCCGTTATTGTCATGACTTCCTCTACCGCCACCCAAGTTTGCACCTGTACTAGCACGATCTACTCCGTGAACTACCGCATCAGGAAAACCGCCGCTACGTCTCATCGTTTGAGCAAAACAACCCAATTCTTGGTGCACAAATAACATAGATTCACACTTGGGTTCACACCGAGGCTTGTCCAGCCAAGCATCCACACACACCACAATATTAGTGTGTTTGCAAGAAATATAAGTACAACTATCGTTTTCAATCTTTTGTGAAGCTTTTCTATAGGGCAAAACTTTCTCCCCCACTCTAGGAGGTTGAGTCCACTACCGTGAGCAAAAAAGAGAAGAGAAAATGTAGGTGAAGCGAGTACTTTCGTGGCTATAAATCTTGCTCCTTTCCATCATCTATAAGCACATATACACTCTCAAATATATACCAACATGTATATCCGACCTAATAACTGCATATATATACCCGCTTGCATACCTAAGCGTATAACTTTTATGCGATTGTTTTAAAAATAAAGCCACCTATTTGGATCGACATGTATGTCGAGTGAGGTGCAATTATAAAATCATAACAAGTTCTTGGGGAGTATCTTGTCCGTGACACAAGCTTTTGAAAATTGGCATGCATGATTGCTAGATTTCCCAACACAGGTAAGGCTAGATAGCTCTCAGCTGTTTTAAGTGCAAGGGTTGCTCTCCAACTATAGTCTTGGGGACCCATCGGGAAAGGGGTGCATCTTTTAGAGTTGTAGGTGTCTCGCATGCGCTCGAGAGAAGGGTATACTTTAGCTCCTAACAATTATAATTTACATTGACAAAAGGTTTAGTTTTTGTAGAAAGTAGTAAGTTTATGAAGAAAGAGGGTTGTTTTATTTAAATTTTTAATATGTGTAGAGGGGGTTTTTATTCATCTTTGATCACATGTGGTACATATGATTTTTCAAGGTGAAGCCTTGTGGTTCAAGACCACATATATGAGAATGTGCTCACGAAGGGATGATCAAAAAATGTTTGGATTGTTTTCAATGGGATACAGTAAGCCAATCTCCCTAATTGCTTGAGAAAAGGGCAATGCTTTGTTTGCCAATATTGTCAATAAGAAGCTCTTGGATATATTTGTTGGAAATCAAGTTAGAGAGAGAGAGAGAGCCTTTAATTTTTTATGGTATTCAACTTTAGCTCTATCCCTTGTGGCCTTCGTAACAAATTTCATGGATTTGTTAGAGTAGCTACAACATTTCTTGCTTGTTGCTTTCTGTTTTTCTTGCGCTCTTGTTACTGCTTTCAATGTACTTTTGTCGCACGGTATTGTTGCAAATACTATAGGTGTATGTCTCTAATGCACTCTACAAAATTGAAAGATTGAGTTGTCACAAGCTTGAGAGAAATCACAATAACAACCGAGAATCATCTAGTGTCACGCTAGAGAAAGTACCCAAGACTGAACAAAACCAAAGCGAAGCAGAGCCAAAGGATGCTAGCTCAGGAGATTCAATCCTAGTCGACAAAAAATTCGAGCCATTGAAAGCAGTTTTGAAGTCATATGAAGCTCGACTAGATAACAAACAAACAATCGAGCATAGATAAATGACTTATCCAAATGTGGAATGGGAAAATCTTAGATTGGAGATGTGCAAAAATTTTATTGAGACTGCTCAAAACCTCATGGAACCTCCACCAGCTATGCATGTCCAAGCTAGGAAAATACCTCAACCACTTGTAGACTCTAAAGAAATGAATGATGGAAAAGAACAGAGTTTGAACAACAAGAGAGTAGTGAGATTTTAGTTGAAGGTAGGGGTTTTCAAGAAATTTCAAACGAGAGAGGTGAGAAAAAGAATGAAACAAAGTTAGAACATCCTCAAGGGAAAATGCAGTCACATGCCAAGAAGGATTGATAGATCAGATGGTGGAGAACATCACGGACGGCTCTTTGTACCAAATACCTCTTACCATGCCAGAGATTAATGGCAGTTGTATTGAAGAACTTTGGGATGTAGTCAAGAAGGCTAGAGATGGAAATCAAGCATGCAATCATCACGCATTGTGAAAGTCAACCTTGACAAAGGCATGGTGGACGTCAAAGGTGAAATCCAGGTATGCAGACCAAGGAACAGAAAGATTGGAGGATAGTACAGAAGGAACGCTTAGGGAGTTGCCTTCTTACTTAGGACAATATGAGGAGAGAGCTGACTTTATGATCCTACCATCACAAGAAGGAGCCCTCAAGCCAATCATAGATTCTTATGGATTGCAAGAAATGATGAGATGCACGCTAATAATAGCCGAGTTGTTGAAAGTCAAATGTCAGATGTGGGGGGAAGTCGGGAAGTATCTTGAGAAAATGGAAAGCAAAAACCCATTTGAGACCCTAGATCAAGACATGGATGATTGGAGCAAGCCCAAAAAGGATGCTAAGGCAATTCCCATAAACAAATTTGGTGATTATTGCGAAGGTGAAGATTAGTCTTGTGAAAGAAGCCTATGCAAGTGGGATAAACCATTTGAAAATTTTGACAATATCCTTGAAGGTTTTTTGAAGAAAGAATGGAACCCTTGGAGTGCATTCAAATTTTGGCTACCTTAGACGTGTGTGTCTTTGTGATGAGAATGGTCTAGACTTGGTTCCATTTTGCATGATAAATGTGACCCACGAACAACATAATCAGGATTAGATGTAACACAAAGATTAGAGACCCGAGTGCAGTGTTTGTGTATCCAAGATGAGATTTCTATTCAAGATCTTACCATGGGAAATGACACGGGCGGTATCCTAGACGGGAACAAGGAGCAAAGTAATGAGTGCTACTATGACAACATAGACACTCCTGAAAATCTAGACTTTTGTACGGATGCTGAAGATCAGAGGGTCATGAAAGTAAGCCAGGAATAAAATTTTAGGAGTTCTAGAAACAAACATTGAAAGAGGTGTGGACGATGGAGATGGAAAGAAAAAATAAAAGCGAAGAAGAGACAAAAAAGAACGGATTGAGTGTACCGTCCCATTACTAGAAGTACACTAATTAGGATTGCAAGATACTTGTTAAGCAACCAATTAGAGAAAACAGTGAACCATGTAAATCTTATGATGGACGAGAGAATGCTAAAAGGATAGATTTAGCATATCCAAAGGAAGAGTCCTAGCCTGCTTATATTGCTATTGATCTATCTCATGAGGAGGAAGAGATATTGATTAAGATGCTCAAGGAGTATAAGGATATGTTCTCTTAGTCTTACAGGGACTTGAAGGGGATTGATCTTGTAATTTGTCAGCACACAATTTCCCCCAAGTTTGATGCTCAGCCAAGCAGGCAACACCCATATACTTACAATGAAACCTTTGCTAAGAAGATCAAGGAAGAGATTGATAAGCTGAAGGAAGCTGAGTTCATTTATGAAATTGAGCACACAATTCCCCCCTAAAGCCTGATGTTAAGCCAAGCACGCATCACCCATATACTTACAATGAAACCTTTGCTAAGAAGATCAAGGAAGAGATTGATAAGTTGAAGGAAGTTGAGTTCATTTATGAAATCAAGTACATAAATTGGGTATCTCCAATTGTGGTAGTACCTAAGAAGAATGGTTTCATGGTTAGACATGGAAAGATCTTGGGACATATCATATCATCAAATGGAATATCCATGGATATGGATAAAATCAAGGTGATTGTGGACACCAAAGATAGTGAGAGAGGTTCAATCGTTTATGGGACACTGTGGATTTTACAAGAAGTTTATCTACATGTCCACAATCATAGCTAAACCTCTTTGTGGCTTGATAGTGACCTTCGATTGGACAAAAGGCTATGAGGAATCATTTCAAAAATTGAAGCAAGCATTAGTATCGGCACCAATTCTTAAAGCACCAAATTGGAATAAGATCTTTCATGTGCATGTTGATGCCTCTACTTTTGCCATTGGCTAAATCTTGAAACAACCTGGAGAAGGAACTAAGGACTTCCCCATATGCTATGCTAGCCACCACTTGAATAATGTTGAATGAAATTACACAACTACTGAATGGAAAGGATTGGGAATGGTTTATGTCATGAAGAAATTCAAGCATTATCTCTTAGCCAAGTAGTTCATCTTGTCTGTGGATCATTGTCTGTGGATCATCAAGACTTATTGTATCTTGTTAACAAGCCATGCAACACGGGATAGTAAGATGGTTCATCATCTTACTCGAATTTGATTTCACAATTGTGGTAAAGAAGGGAATTACCCATCAAAAGGGGAGTTAAGGTATGGAGGAAGCTTTTTGAGGGAGCTTTTTGCATATTTTTGCTCTACTGAGAAATTAAAAAAAGCTCGCTTCGCTCCAAAATCAGTTTTTGGAGCGAATTTTTTTCTTCTCTCTTTTTTCTCTCCCTATCTTTGTATATGTCTCGCCCTATCTCTCTCCGTGTGTCTCTCCCTCCCTCCCCGAGAGAGAGAGAAAGAGAGAGATGGAGAAGGGAGACAGAGAGAGATATAGAGAGAAGGAAGAGAGAGAGATGTTGACTTTGCATCCATCAAAAAAAGCCCAAAGCTTCTTGGCCTGGGTATCTCGTACAATCAGCGGATTCCAAGGATTCTCTCTCTCTCTCTCTCTCTCTCTCTCTCTCTCTCTCTCTCTCTCTCTCTCTCTCTCTCTCTCTCTCTCTCTCTCTCTCTCTCTCTCTCTCTCTCTCTCTCTCTCTCTCTCTCTCTCTCTCTCTCTCTCTCTCTCTCTCCACCCAAGTGTGGTAGATTGGTTATGCCATTTCCCTCTTGAAAAACAGGTCTTGAGTTCAACTCTCCTCGTCGGCTAGATCTTTAAGGTCTCTTGGGATAGTTTCCTACGACGTTAAAACTCTCTTCTTCTTCTTCTTCTTCTTCTTCTTCTTCTTCCTCTCTCTCTCTCTCTCTCTCTCTCTCTCTCTCTCTCTCTCTCTCTCCCCCCCCCCCCCACCCAAGTGTGGTAGATTGGTTATGCCATTTCCCTCTTGAAAAACAAGTCTTGAGTTCAACTCTCCTCGTCGGCTAGATCTTTAAGGTCTCTTGGGATAGTTTCCTACGACGTTAAAACTCTCTTCTTCTTCTTCTTCTTCTTCTTCTTCTTCTTCTCTCTCTCTCTCTCTCTCTCTCTGGGGAATCTCTTTGTATCTATATTATCTTGCACATAATGTTACATCTGTTTGATGAACTCATGCATCTGCCAGTGAACGTGAGATGGCAATGCCGTGTAGTCTTCTAACAGTCTAGTCTTCAAATAGGTCCAAGGCAGAGTATGACCAATAAAGTAACGTCAAACATTGCCGTGTTTCTTTCCTCCCAAATAATCACTAACATCCCAACCCTAAGGTGCATCATACAAATCCGAAGGCCAATGTCATCCACGTCAATCAAACTAAAGACCAATTGAAATTTATTAACCTTCCAATGCAGCATACATATATCATTCAGTGCCTTCCACCATGATCTCACATACACACAGTTCATGAAAAGTTGTTTTATGGTTTCCAGCCTCTTGCAGTTAATACATAATCCATTCACTATATTTTTTTGGGATAATAGTTCTCCAATAGGCAAAGCTTCCATAAGAATCCTCCAGAGAAAGATTGTATGCCTCTACACACATCAATAAAACACACCTATTGGAGTCACTGCAGCCACCATTCGCAACTTTTGGAGAGTTCCCACATCTGAGTGCATTTCACATGGACTTCACTTGGAGGTTGAAGCATCTAATAAGAAAATTTGGTAGTTCCATGGGCTCTCTCTCTCTCTCTTGATGAGAAAAAATGGTGATTACATATTCTGACATTTACAAAAGTACATTACACGAAGAGCTCTATCATCAACCAAACGCAACTTTCTTTTCTTATTTGGAAGATTGTGGTAGGCGCTTGGTAGGCGCTAGGTGAACCTCGACCTAGCAACATCCATTCACAGATTCTACTCTGCCTTTAAAATGTAGATCGCTCATCCAAACTCTGTAAATTATGTTCCTGCATCCGAGCTTTGGCTTTCTCATTAGAATACATGGAAAGCATAGTGACCTAGATAAATCTTACACAGTCCACCCACATAGTCTTTGCTCCACTGGTATGAGTTCATATTTAATCAGGTGGCAAAAGGCCACAATTTCCATCTAGTCGTGAGCATAGGCAAGAATATTAACCTCAACTCTGAAGCTATGCTAGTTAATGACTCCAATCGGAGCACACCCAACGTAACAAAATTGACATTATTCCATAATAGGCACTCCCCACCAATCTTTGAAACCTGATAAACATGGTCGACGGGTGCAGATCATTATTGGTGATGAGGCAGAGAGCATTGCAGGTCCCTGCACCCTCCCTGTGCCCATTTGTTCCTGTAAGATCGATCTTCAGCAGCCATATGGACGCGCAAGTGAGAAGCCAAGGCCTCTTCATGCCCCTCCCGGTTATGATTATGCAGCGGCTTCTTTCTGAGCCGATACCTAAAGTACATGCAGGTACTTCAAAGAGTCCATTATTTTGCTCAAATGCTAGCCAAAATTGTTTGTCTCTCTAAGTCTAAGACAAATACACAGTGTATAACTCAGACGACATCATTCTTCTCTTACCATGCAAGGTACTGCAACAACATTTAAACAAAAACCGAAGCTTTGTAGTAAGGTACCTGTGTTTCTTGAGCTGCAAGCTCCATTTTAGCAAGATCAATCAGAAGCGAAAAAAAGAGCAGAAAGAAAGACCTACTCCAAGGCTAAGTGAGGGCCAAAGTATGCCCTCACCTCAGTATATATAGGATGTCATGCACGCTCCCAGAGTCATCAGTTTGAATGCAATCAGCTGCCCTCAACTGCTCAAGCTTGTAGGCGCCATAGCCTCAGGAAGGTGATCGAGAGTGGACAGGGGCCGCCTACCCCGTGAAATAATTACACTTCACGCTTTGGTCTAAGCGGGGGCCAAGTCCCCAGTTATCTTTATTATGCAACCATGGGGGGGGGGTGTTTCTTTTGGGAAGTTTTTCTTTAAAAAAACCATTTATGACCAGTATACTAGTGTGTCTCTGTGTGTGTGTGTGTGTGTGTGTGTGTGTGTGTGTGTGTGTGTGTGTGTGTGTGTGTGTGTGTGTGTGTGTGTGTGTGTGTGTGTGTGTGTGTGTGTAGCTGTATTAAATCTTACTTAATAAGACATAATTGAACTTTTACATTCAAAAGACAACTGGCCAAGGATCATGGCCAAGGATCAATGAACTGATTTGTACAAAAATAACTCAGTATCAGAATTATCTAAGTACAATGATTGTAAGAAAGAGATCCTCTTTCAACGTGGTAGGTAGTAAAAAAACTTCCCCGTTTTTCAATGGATATTTCATAACAGTAATGTTGCTTGCCAAAGAAAAGAAACCCTCCAAAATAAGATAGAGTCCTTACCTGCATCCATCCAAACAAGACAACAATTCAGTTAGCCTTGGATGTGTTTTACAGGTATCAATGGACCATATCAGTTGTTATCCATGTCCATCTTATAGGATTTAATTGCTTTAGACAAGCTAGGTTATTTAGTAGTCTCTTTTTTTATAAATGAGTGATATATTTTACTTTTTAATGTGAGTGGTGAAGTTCATCAAGAGTCAAAAACATTTCAAGATCCATAGCTCAGTAGCTATGCTTATGCCCAAAAATAGCAACCATATACTTACCTTCAGACTTAGTAATCCTATGGTATCATTGGTATCCCTTTATTCAAACATAGGTCATGTCCGACCCTTTCTAGCACATGGAATCCCAATTTTTTGAATCATAGCTTGGAAGCTATGACAAAGCAAAAAATACCATCCATATACTTACCTTTATAATGCCAATGATATCCACAAGTCATTATCCATTTTACAAGAACGACAGTGTCCGGCCCTTGACTGAGTGAGATACCTTACTTGTTTATCAACCAGAGGTACTAGATGCAATGAGTACCACCCCAACCATTTGTTTTTGTATGAAATTACAAGCGCCAAGCTATACTTAAGCCCAGCAATTTATCACGCCAAGTTAACACAAGTAGTTTTTAACATATAACTTCCAATCCTGCACGTCATGCAATATGTCAAAAAAATGTAAATTAACGCCCTGTAATGGTTAAGAACAGCGCCCCAATCATTCAGTATGCGCACACACGTCACTTTTACAACCAGTAGCGCACCACTTGCAGAGCCAACAACAACCAGTAGCTATAAACCAGCGACTGCTCGAGAAAGAGCCAGTACAACACTCAGTAGCAAGAAATAGCCGGTAGCAAAAAATTCTATCTACCAATGTATGTCAAATCATTCCAGCCAGTCATTATTTTTTACTAGCCTAAGAGGTGCCAACCACACACAGTATGAACAGCCGACATACCCCGACAGTTTACCAAAGACGCGAAAAAACCAATTCAAGGTCAGGAGCACCTCGCATTTGCATTATCATGATGTTATATCATACCATGTTAGCCCATAGCAGATGGGGGTGTACCATGCCCTAGTTACCATACTAAGCAAACACCATTACCTCATGTGTTTATCTCCATTAGTACAACCATAGGAAAGGCCAAAAAAACCGTTGTTTTTTATGCACAAGCAGTCCCAAGGCTTACCATAATGTCCCATTTCTATGCATATGAAGGTTTAAGGCAATGCTAAAACATGCCTCGGCCTAGTAATTTCATTCAAAAAAACCAGTTAATGAGTGTGTATACCAACAAGCTCCCGATTGAAGCCAACCATGCCATAATTCATAACCAGGTGCCTTACCACAAAAAAACCATAACAAAAAACTCATGCCCAGGTAACCCAATACGGCCATTTGTATAGTTTAACATCACTCCCTTAGGTGTTTGTCCCCATAGTATAATGCCTTGCTCCAATATTAAAGAGCCACAGCGAATGTTTGTCGAAAAAAACCAGTCTTCCTCAAGCTACCCTTATTGCAAAACAACCACTAAACGGTGCCAACCACACTCAGTACGAAGAAAAAACAGACCCTGATAGTTTACTAAAAGATGCGGCAGAAAACCAGTCCAGGGTCAGGAGCACCTCTCCTTTGTATTACCATGATGTTTATATCATACCATTTCAGCCCATAGCAGATGGGGGTGTGGCATGCCCATAGTTACTAAACAAACTCCATTCCTTCGTTGGTATAGTCATAGGAAAGGCAAAAACCAAGAAAAAAAACAGTTGTTTTCTATGCACAAGCAGTTCAACGGCCCACCATACTATCCCATTTGTTATATACCAATTGTTTACCCATTGTTGTGCTACTACAATCTAGCTCTAAGAGAGCCCGTCAGGCAGAGTACTTGAAAAAACCAGTAAAATGCCTAATCTTTAGTCAATTTAACGACTGCAAAAACAGCCTTTGAGTAATTAGCAACCATATGTTATGCTAAAATATCGTAAGAACCACAGTCGGTCACGGAATAACACCCATTAGGCTTGATCAAGCCCCATGTTAAAACATTTTTTAGAAGAAACACAACAGTCGGTCTCTGATGACAAAAGACAGTTTAGGTAAACTATAATATCTGTGGAGTCTGAGCAGCAAGCTCCATTGTTTTCGGACTTTCAAGTAGAAATGACACAGAATCGGGTTTACCCCACACAAAACACTGACTCTCAAGCTAAGTGAGGGCAAAGGAGTTCCCTCACCTTTAGAATTTATAGGTTGGTATGCACGCTTCCTGAGTGTCTGAAGTGAAGAGAGTAGAGCCGCCCCTTGATGTGGGAGCCCTCTCACGCGTCAGAAGCCATTACTGTCAGGGGAGAGAGAGCGCCTTTACACAGTCCGAGGGTGGAAGGAGCCGCCTTCTTATTGTCATGATAGTTTTGAGGATTTTTTACGAGCCATTTGCCCAATACCCAAGTCGGTGGTGCAATGTAGCAATGAAGGCCCTATTTTGTCCATTGGGGGGGGGGGGTTGTTTTTGTTGTTTTTTTTATATATAAAAAAAGGGAGGAACCTTATGAGGGAAAGAAGTATCTGACTTCATGATGTTTAACCATAGTGTGTGTGTGTGTGTGTGTGTGTGTGTTTCTGTGACTACCTCCTTTTGCACCCTTATTGAGATGTAACCATCTCTCCTCTTGGTCCCCTGCTGAGGTAAGTCTAGAAGCACTTATTTCATATTGCTCTTTGATAGACCATCTTCTTTTGGACCCCTATTGAGATGCGACCGTCTCTCCTTTTGGTCCCGTGTTGAGATAGGTCTAGAAGCACATGTCTCTATTCTAATTCTTGTTCCCGTTTATTCTCCCACATTAAATGGTCAATTTAATATGAGAAAATCATTTGGTAAAGCTAGATATTATATTTTATGAAATTACCTCTCTCTTGAAATCATAGTCGTCCTCGACTATGAGGTAGAGAAGATAAAGCCTAGTCATTAGTCCATGTTACTTAGCGGGTAGAGGAACCCTTTTTACCTTACGACATCATTCCAAGATGGAGGATTAATCCATTTGGTGCTTGGGAGACTTAGCTGCCACAAGCATGTCTGCTCTTTAGTCCATATCATACTTCCAAAGTAGAGTGACAAGTTCTACTTGGTGTTTGGGAGACGTCGTGACCACAAACATAATCCTAAGCATGCATACTTCTTAAATTTGTGCACAATAAAAAGAGAACTAGTCTTATAAGACAAAAACATTTTTCATTTAAAATGCTTTTCATTTGCTTACTCTAGTGCAACATTGTAAGCATTGACAAGGTTCATATTATCCTTAAGCTAGGTTCTTTGCATCCATCTAGCATCTTTAAAAGAATAATTTTTAAAGTTAATAAGATATCATCAGATAATCTTACCGTTTCTTAATACCTTGTCTTCATGTCATAGGATGGACTCAGGTTGAAGTACTTCTTCTTGATCTTCAATTTTTGGAGGGTCTGCAACAACTATTGCTTCTTTTGATGGCGCTCCTTTGTAAGGCTTACGTAGGCTCTCATGGAAAACATGGTGCATGAGCCAATGGTTGGGCAACTTTAATTAATAAGCCATCTCATTGATTAGCTTAAGAATTTAAAAAGGACCATAATATCTTTTTTCTAGTTTAACATATATTCTTGGTGGTCCATAGGACTCTTGCCCGTAGTATGCCTCAGATGAGCCTTGAGAAACTTTAGCAAGACCCAATTATTTTCCTTAAAGGCTAAGGCTCTTCTGTGCTTATTAGCAGCAACCCTTTTTGCCTTTCCTGTGAGATGGATATAACCCCTTTAATCTTTGGAAAAGATTCTTATAGGTCTCAGCTATATTCATCAGCATCGAAGATCTTCCCATGTACTTTAAGTAGTAAGGGATTTTTGGATCTTCCTTCTTCAACCTCAAAAGGTACTTTCCCCATAGAAGTATGTACAATATCATTGTACGCATACTCTATAAGAGGTACGTACTTCTATCATTGAGAAAATTAATCTACTTCCATGACATAGGCTTTTAGTATATCAAGAATCGTTAGATTAGTTATTTCACTTTGGTCATCCATTTGTGGATGATAGGTCAAAAAGAGAAATTTAATCTACTTCCTAGATTCTCAAAGAGACCCTTTTAGAAATTACTGGTCATTCTAGGATCTTTGTCCAACACTATGGGTGTTGGAAATCCATGATGCTTGAAAATTTGAGATCTAAAGAGGCCTGCCATTTCATGTGCCTTAATAGTCTTTTTGATAGGCATAGAGTGTGTTTTTTTGTTAAGCCTGTTGACTGAAACAATCCAAGTTTCTTTCCTCGATTAATTTCAACTTTTGGTATACCACGCATTTTGGTACATACTCTTGTTTGTTTACTTTTCATGGTGGACCAACAGAAATACATTTCTACTCCTTGAAGAGTAGATTATGGATTCCCTCTTTGCCCCGCATAAGGAGAAGTATGGGATTCATACATGACTTTCTTATTGTATGGGTGAGTAACACATGGCCTATTGCCGTTTGGAAGATAATCATCCTTCAAGGTGAATGGTTCTTTTTTTTTCTTCCCTACTGCAAAGGCTATAATTACATGCTTAAAGTCTCAATCAGTAGCATACTTATCTATAAAAGATAGATCATTGTGAGTTGCTATAGACACCACATTTATCCTTGGTCATCGTGAAAGTGCATCGACCACTTGATTGTGCTTGCCAACAATGTGAGCAATATGACATTTAAATTGCAAAAGAAAATTTGCCCACCACGTTTGTTTGTCGAAGGGCTTGGTTTGCGTCATGAAGTTCTTGAGGCTTTATGATCCATTCGTATGAATGGAGTCCCCAAGAGATAGTGTTTCCACATGTTAGGGCATATAAAATAGCTAGTAGCTCTTTTTTGTATTTGCTAATAATCACTTATTGAAGTTGAGTCTTTGACTCTCATATGCGATGGCATGCCCTTCTTGAAGCAAAATAGCTCCAAGGCATTTACCACAAGCATCACATTGGACCTCAAATGGCTTTGAGAGATCTAGTAGTGTGAGCACACGTTAAAGAGATAAGATTCTCCTTAAGCTTCTTGCACTTTTGCAGTCCATGAATACCTAACGTTCTTTTTTGTTAAGTCATGTAATGGGCTTGATATTAGCAAGAATTTTTTAATGAAGCATCTATAGTATGCACACATACCTATGAAGCTTCGTACCTCCTGTAGATTCCTTAGATTAGGCCATCCTTTTATTATCTCTAATTTTGTTGCATCCATATGGGTGCCATCTTTAGAGCTCTTTTCTTTTGTTTAATGAAAATCTTATTCTCTCCCACAACTTGAAAGATTACCTAGAGGTGTCGCTTGTACACCTCAAGAGAATTTGAATGGCCTGAAGATTTTTGTCCATCATGAGTTTGAATGCATATGGAGCATTTGTCAGGCCAGCACTTGTAAATTATCAAATAGATCTTCTACCCACGGCATGGGAAATCTATTTTTGATAGTAATCTTATTTAGTGCTTTATAGTCGACACACATGTGATATGTGCCGTCTTTCTTTTGCACTAAAAGCAATGGTGATAAAAATGTAGAGGAGCTAGACCTCACCATCCCTTTTTCCACCAATTCATGCACTTGCCTCATGATCTCCTCTTGTTGAGCTTGTGAAACTCAATAAGGAGGCTTGTTAGGCGGTGAGCTTCCTGGTAGGAGGTCAATTGCATGGTCATCATCCCTCATATTAGAGGTATCTCACTAGGGATGTCATCAATGAAAACATCTTGGAATTCATTTAGGAAACTAGACAACTCTAATTCCTCTTGATTCCCTTTATTACAAGGATATGGTGTTTCCCAAGTCATTAGCATCTATGTGCATGCTCTCTTCCTTGTAGGTGAAGTAGATTCTCCTTTCAGGGAACTTCGTGTTGGAAGCCATGCGGTTAAACCATGATGCCCCAACGATAACATTCTCATGTTTGAGAGGGAAGATGAAGAAATCCTTTTTGTCCACATAGCTTTGGACATGAAGCCTTAATTTTCCAATTAAGGGAGTAACTGAGACGTCTTGTCCGTTGATAGCTCCATCAGCTTTCAATGCATCTCCCATCTCGTGGGCTTGTATGCCTAGCTTAGTGGTCAACTCCGTGGATATGAAGTTGTGAGTTGAACCAGGGTCAAAAAAAATAAAGGCATCATGCTCTTGCATCTTTCCCCAAGTATAGGAAATGAGAAATCCTTGGCAATGAGCATCCTCTTCTGGAGCTTCAAACATAGAGGCTCTAGGAGTCTCATTGCAGGCAATTCTCTTGGGGCAAAGACGATAACCATGGCCTTGCTCCCCACACTTAATAAATTTGTGGTCCTTACGAAAAGCGTCTACCTCTTTAGGAGAGAGTTTATATTTACCTTTGTAAACTCTGTCTAGCCCCTTGTTGGAAATTGATGCATGAAGCAATCGTGGTGTGGTAGATTACTTCGCTGATAGAACCAGGCCATTGAGAGTTGACATACTCGGCCATCTCTTTGGGTAATCCCGCACCGAATTGTTGCTTTTGCTCGGCAAAGTCTATCTTTTAGTCTGCCATCTTCATGGAGCCACATCTTTGGAGGAACTTAGGGATTTATTACTTTCTTGTTCTTTGGATTCCTCCTCTCGTATGGGAGAGAGCCTTCTTTTGAGGGTCTCATCAAGAGGCCTCCTAAGCTCTCTCTCCTCTTGGAGAGGAAAGGAAATCCCATAAGCACGAAGTTGTTGAGTAACTTCAGCTTGCAAAGCAGGGTTGCCCATAGCTTGTTGCAACCTAGTAAAAAAATAATTAACAAATATGGGGGCATCATCATTAGCACCTTTATGTGCAAAATCAAAGTTATCAATATTCATTCTACTCTCTTGGTTATTGTCAGCCATGCTAATTAAACTTACTTAGTGTATGATTTGGAAATTCAAAACCTTAGTTGCTACTCCTCCTAGCCTTTGAAAATAGGCACTTAAGTATCTACACCCACGGCTCGAATTCGTTAATTATAGAGAGTAGTGGAGTGAGTCTAACATAGCGAAGTTGCCGAGGGATAGCTCCTTTCGGATTTCTTATGACTCAATAATGGTAAAGCCGTAGGCAAGTCTGAAACGACTCCATTATTAAGACCAAAGCTCCCGAGGTGTGCACCATATCCCACATAGTGGGCTCGACAAAACCGATAATAGATCCCAGTCCACTTACCCTAATGTAATTGACAAAATCAAACATTAATAGGCTACTTAAGGACCTCTCTTCTTAAGCAAGAAAAGAGAAACCCAATGCTCTGATACCAATGTAATGGAAATGGCCTATGAACTTTGAGAGTAGCAGAATTAGGAAATTAGATGAAGCACTTTTGTGAGGTTACTTTGTGAGCATAGCGGGTGAACTTAATTGATGGTAGCAACATAAACATGGTACTTAGTTAACTTGGCATGAACAATACATTTGCAAGAGAGAGTTTAGAGAACATGACAATAGTTGAGGATCGGATTCATACGGAGTCGGTCCCCCCTCCAATAGGCATTTGAGAGACTTGGTACAATACAATCTTTGTGTTCCTTGTGACCTAGGTGATGCAATGAATATGGAAAGCTTCATGCATCACAAACATAACGTAAAATTTTTAGAAAGCATTAACTATCCCAAGCCTCAGTCCCAAGGCCTCAAATAGCTTCTAAGGTGGAGAGAGCTAGAGGGGAATGAGGATAGGGAAGAGAAAGAAGAAACATTCCATAGGAGAAAGAAATAGTTCCTCACTTATCATCACTCTTCTTGCTAGCATACATAATAGCATAGTAATGAAGTTGGAGAAGATGGCAAGCTTAAGCATTGAAGCATGACTCCTGGTTGGATTTGCATTCCATAGCCAAGAGTGTTGGTGTAGGCTCTTACTTCTCACAAGCTTGGAGAAGGAGGTGGAGTTCCTCTATTTTCACCAAGTGAGAATGAATCCACAAAATGTGTGTGTGTGTGTGTGTGTGTGTGTGTGTGTGTGTGTGTGTGTGTGCGTGTGCGTGTGCGTGTGCGTGTGCGTGTGCGTGTGCGTGTGCGTGTGCGTGTGCGTGTATATCCCCTCAGAACCCCTATTGCTTGCTTGGGGCGAGTTGTAGCTTTTACACATGTTTCAAGCTCATTGGACCCCTCTTCCCCTAGCCAATCACATGCAGCATGTATTCAAGTACATGGGTAGTCTTTGGACAAGTGTCCTCCTTACCCCTTAGAGAGAGAGAGCTTGAAAATATCTAGATATTTGTTAGATGGACCTAGAAGCTCATTGGACCCCTCTTTAGCCCAACCAATAGCATTCAAGCACACCATGTGGTTAAGCATAGGGAGAGTCTGACATGTGTCCCATGTGCCCTTTGAAAAAGGGGTGCTTTTTGGGTGAGTGGAAAGTTAAATCAAAGATTCCCCTAACTTCGGGACTTTCATGCATAGGAAGCTTCTCAAGGACTTTCCTCATTAAGTTTGTAGAGTCTCTTTTTGACTCAAGCACCTTACCCCCCATGTATAGGAAGCTTCTCAAGCACCTTCCTCGTTAAGCTTGTAGGATCTCTTTTTGACTCAAGTACCTTACTTCCCATGTATGGGAAGCTTCTCAAGCACCGTCCTCATTAAGTTTGTAGGGTCTCTTTTTTACTCAAGCATCTAACCCCCCATGCATAGGAAGCTTCTCAAGCAACTTCCTCATTAAGTGTGTAGGGTCTCTTTTTGACTCAAGCATCTTACCCCCCGTGCATAGGAATCTTCTCAAGCAACGTCCTCATTGAGTATGACAAGTACCTCAAGTACCTTAGTCATCAAGCATGACAAGCACCTTAGGTGGAGTTCCCACCTCAAGCTCAGCCCTAGCTTGCCTAAGGTCAAAGCCAAGTTTAGGTCGGATTTTCACCTCAAGCTCAGCCCTAGCTTGCCTAAGGTCAAAGGAAATTTTAGGTCGGGTTCCCACCTCAAGCTCAGCCCTAGCTTGCCTAAGGTCAAAGGACTTTTAACACTAACCATTGGAGGTCTTTAATGAAGCTAACCCTAAGGTATTTTAAGCTCCATTAGATGCACATTGCTCTTTGATAGACTACCTCCTTTTGGACCCTTATTGAGATGTAACCATCTCTCCTCTTGGTCCCTTGCTGAGGTAAGTTTAGAAGCACTTATTGCACATTGCTTTTTGATAAACCATCTCCTTTTGGACCCCTATTGAGATGCAACCATCTCTCCTTTTGGTCCCGTGTTGAGATAGGTCTAGAAGCACATGTCTCTATTCTAACTCTTGTTTCCATTTATTCTTCGAATTAAATGATTAGTTTAATATGAGAAAATCATTTGGTAAAGTTAGATATTATATTTTATGACATGAATACTATCAAAGCCATCTTTCTTGATGATTGGTACTCGTTTTTTATAGCTCAAAATCCAACCTTGAATCTCTCAATGTCACAAAATCTTTATTTTTTTCTAATACAATATATTGAACCCTTTGCTTCATTGTGAGTGCATTTGTCTTATTTTGAAGTTCCTAATTCGTCTCCTAGTTTTCTTCTAAATGTGTGCACTTTTCTTTATAATGTGATGCAACCACTAGCTGTGTTGCATTCAATTTCTGTATTGAGTTGAAAAAATGTTGTTTCGAGCCTCTAAGTGTTTGGTGTATCCATAGAAGACAATGACAAAGTGATATCTTTGAAAGGGTATCAAGTTTGTAACCAAAAAATTAGAATAGATTCTACCATCAACCCAAAGATTAGGATAGATGCTACCATTCCTTTGGTCCCAACTGTGAATGTGTGTGTAATGTGGTCATGCAAGAGGAGGAGATAAAGCGGAACAAAGTTTTTTTTTTTAAATCACTTAAATTATTTTTTCTTTTTGCACATAATATTGCTAAGATATTAGCTAGTTTACAAATCCATAATATTGCTAAGATATTAGCTAGTTTACAAATCCATCTAATATGTACACAAAAGTTGAATACAATTTGTTAGCACAACATACACTTCGGGATAATACCTGCTATATATTTTTGGAAGAATTCCAAGCATTGAACCATAATTCTTTGGAGAAATTATGTTGGAGCCTAGCAAAAAGTTATATTTCCCTACAGAAACTATATTTGGGAGGTCCTACTTGCTATGTGTTTCTTGGGAAGTCCAATAATTTAATTATATTTCTTTGGAGAAACTATGAGTCTAGGAAAAATTCATAATTTTTTGTAAAAACCCTAGATTCTAAGCAGTCATTCTCTATCAGAGAAACTAAGCTTTAATCCAACCCATAAACGATTATATTTTTCAACAGGAATTGAATCTCAATCCAGCTCGCCACCAAAAGTATTTTCTCTGAAAGGAAAAATTTCATGTATAGAACCACTATACCACTTTCTGCATGAAAAGTGGCTTTGTTGGAGCCAATAGAATCTAATTTTGCTGGTGAAATTACTGTGGATTGCACTTTAACTTTTATGTCCGATGTCAACAAAAAGTAGTCAATCAACCACTCAAATCAAAGGTAAATTGACATTTGAACACATTTTTTGGGCTAAAAGCTACATAAAACATTATATAGCATGTCAAAATTATCAAATGAAACTTATAGGATTATAATTCTTCAAAGAAATATTATATCATAAAAACTCACTACCATTTTTTGCCACTTAAAATATGATATTGTCTTCTAAGCTATCAATCATTTTTTCCATAGAAATTTTTCCATAGGATTAATGTCCTAGGCTAACTCAAAACCATATTTCTTTGAAGAAATTAGCTTTCAACACAGTCACATTTTGCTAGGGACAGTATCTTGGAGTTGAGCATAAACACATATTTTTCTTCAAAAATGTAGTCTCTAAACCATGCTTTATTGAAGAAATTCAAGTTTTAATTCCTTTGTTAAACCATGCTTTGTTGAAGACATTCAAATTTCAATTCCTTCTAATCGTCCAACCATACTAGATCAACTATAAATAATAAGAAAAAAATTTCCAAAGATATTTTCTCTTTGAAATCTGGCTTGCCACCTTTTATAGTTTTTACAAATATCAAGTAAATTACACATATATTTTGACTCCCAACTTGTTAGCTCATGGGTTTTAGCTGGGGAAATGGTCACCCGCCATGTGCCATAGGGTTCCTAGTAGCTTGACTATGCACGAAGAAGTGACCGCTCATTGAGTACTGCAAGAAATGCCAATAACATAGCAAATCATAATGTGGATAGTGCTTCATTGAGACGGCAGGCTTGAGTTGCTAGCCTACTTGACGATAATTTATGTTGACCCTAGACCATGTTATGCTTGTAGATTGCAGAAATCCCTTTCTACTATGATGTGGCTATGATAAGGGATGGTATGATAAGGGATGGAAATATTACATGGGCACTTGTTATGCTATGAAACACTGATTCTTTTAAAAAGAATCAAACTTCGGCTTTAGTACCTTTCTGAAAAGGGGAGAACACTTTGCCGTGTAATTGAGTCTACAAGTAAATTTCGCAACAGGTGATGGGAAGTCTAAGTACAAGGCTAGATTGGTTTCCGAAGGTTTCAAGAAAAATTGAGGTCTTCTATCTCATTTACTCTATGGGAAACTCTTGCTTTGGTTGTAAAAAGGGACATGGAGCTTGTCCAAATGCAGGTTAAGACTACATTGTTACATTGGATCTTTATGAAGTCATTTCCATGCAACAACTAACTGGTTATTTTGAGAAAGTCAAAGAGAAGGTTTGTGAGCTTAAGAGAAGCTTGGTTTGAAGAATACACAAGAGAATTCATATCAGAAGTGTAAGTCATTGATTATCCTTGGGCAGCAACTTTCTCCACAAACATATACACAATTTTCATCTAGTCCATAAGAGCTAATCATCAGTAAATGCAATCATGCTCTATCTTGTTTCCATATGTCATACATCTAATAGGTAGAAACAACATATGATATCTCTAGAGCAAGGCAACTCATGGGCATGCAACATCCCAAACCTACATTGCTTAGCTTATTCTTATTAAGTAAAGCTCAGTTAACCTCACAAATGCTACACATGACAGGATTATCATGTAGTGGGATAACACCTTTCCATCATCAAACACAAAATACATGGATACATATGTGAATGTTACCTTTGAAATGTAGTTCATGATAGGCATACAATTGATGCATAAAACTAGCATGAAATTTAGCATAGCAATCCTCCAAACCAAACCAAGCAGGGAGGCTTCTCCACCCACCAAATCTCCCCTTAAAGAAGGTTGGTGTATACACCTTAAAACACGACCACATTACAACTCATGCTGTAATGAATAAGTTGCGCACGCATGTAGCTAGAGTGATTGTGTATCAACCTTCTTGAGAATTGACTCTATTTATCTAGTCACAATTGACCACTATACAAAGTGTATCACTTGGGTGTATAATGCAATTGTGCTTCTCATAAGCTTTGTCCTTGTTTTTGTGGCATACAAAATACAATCAGTTGATACATGCATAATTATCTGAGAGTGCATCACTTATCCAACACCTCCCCTAAATGTTGAACCCCAAGTTGGACAATGGTTTGATGCAAAGTTCATTAGGCTACCACTCCAAGATCTTATTTTCAAGAACTTTGGAATAAATATCTAGTCTATTATCATTTGTAGAAGAATACTTTTAAGTCCATCTCTCCATACAAAATAATCTCACACAAAGTGATATTGAACGTCCACGTGCTTTGCAAGCATTGAACACAAGAGTGCAAGCAATGGGGCTTGGCAATTCTGATTTGGTAGAAATATCTACTCAATCGGCACTTGTAGCATTGAGCACAAGAGTGTGAGCAATGGGGCTTGGCAATTCTGATTTGGTAGAAATATTTACTCAACCGTCACTTGTAGCATTGAACACAAGAGTGCAAGCAATGGGGCTTGGCAATTCCTATTTGGTAGAAATATCTACTCAATTGTCACTTGTAGAATTGAACACAAGAGTGCAACCATTGAGGCTTGGTGATTCCTATTTGGTAGAAATATTTACTCAATTTTCACTTGTAGAAAAAGACTACAAGTCTATGTCTCCATTCAAAATAAGCTTACAGAAGCTGATATTGAACCTCCATGTGCTTGATAAGCATGAAACAGGAGAAAGCAAGCAACATCCACAGAACTCCAAATGTCATAAATAACATTGTAGGCTTCCTTTGCACTGCTCCCATGTCTCTCAAAAGCTTGTAAATCCATAATGCCTCACATATTCCAAGACATGTATCCTTGTACTTAACTATTGTAGATAAAATAAGTTTTTGGTTGCTTCTTGCTATCCCATGGGATTAAAGTTGAACCAAGAAATAGTTAACAACGTGCCATATACTTCCTATAGGAGCGATGACGACTTTACATTTAAACATATCAAATGCTTTAAGCAACTTTGTACCCTACTTAATTTACAAAATAAAGGTGTAATCTAGCACTTTTGAGAATTTTGCTCCCAACTAATAATGTCGAGGTACAAGATTATTCATCTCAACTTTGCGTGAACTGCCTCGTTCATTTGAGAAAACTTTTCTTCATGATCTCTCATGATAATAAGATCATCCACATCCACACCAATCAAAACATGCATGCCTTTCCTTTCAAAGTTCTAAAACCTTGCATCACAAATATTGCTCCAAAAACCAATATTTTCAATAGCAACACACAATATCATCCCCTAGTTGTTGTGGCAAGGAATACCAGGCTAAGTGTGGTGATTTGTGCAAGATAAGTGAGTTGCTTCAAAAGAAAAACAAGTCACGGATCCAATTCTACTTTGTCAGCCTTATTAAACTCCTTCTTGGCTATTATTGAAGAAGTTATGTCATTTTTCTCATTTGCAACCCCTCTTTTCACATTCACTTAAATTTTTCTAGCTTTGTTGTAATAAAACCAATGGATCTTCTTTTTCCTTTTATCCTTAAAGGTTGAGGGTTTGCCACCATAGGCCTTATTTATGGTTGCAAAGGAAGTTACATCCTCTATTTGTTGTTCTTCCCTTTCTCCATGTCCTAATTCTTCCTCAAGTAGCATAGGCAAAAAATTTCAAAGGTTAGGGGAAACACTTAGCTATGTATTAAAAAAAATAGTGACCAACTTGTCATAATTTGGTGGAAGAATTTGTGAAAATCTTCAATCAAGATGATCACTTAGTGCAGAGATACTATTAGTAGCCATCTGATCTCAAAAAAAATTCACTCTTACAATGAACTTTTATAAAGTTATGATTCACACAATGTCTTATTGGGTAGTTTCTTTTTATGGTTGCTTCTTTCAATTACATCTTAATATTCCACGCTTCTACATTTAGATGACCCTTTGTATCAATTTGAGATCGAAGTTTTTTTAACATGAGTACTTTGTATCCACACAAATCAGTGTCCAAAAGGTCATAAGACTCCATAACATCAGTTGGTTCCGTAAAGTTTTCCTTCAATACCCCCAAGTTGGGCGTAAAAAATGCAATTGTTTGTTTGTTGCACGTTGCGTCATCTTCACAAATCAAAACATTGCTTGCCCAAAGCCTAAAGCTTCTATACCATGTAAGAATTATAGAGACATCAAAGGCAAGAATTGTGGTAAATAAGCAATACAAAAAGGTTATGTGAGATCAACCTAGATTATCAAAAGAGATCACAATAGGGTTTACCAACAACTTCTTGGTCATGTGCTTTTGAAAGAAGCCTTGGAAGCTAACTAAAGACAATGAAAAGTAATAGTGGTATACAAAATAACATGCACCAAATAGCATAAAACTCAACTTTCTAGATAGAGCTTCACGTGTATACAATTTTGAACATGAAGTTCAAAATAGCCACACGATATATATACAAAATAGAATGAAATTAACATCGTGGTCCATTGGGCTACATCGAAGAATGCCCCCCCCCCCCCCCCCCCCCCCCCCCCCCCCCCCCCAAAAAAAAAAAAAAAAACGCAAACCCTAGCAGAGAGGTTCCACTCCTTTGTCATCTTCCCTTGTGAAGGGCGGTCTCTATTGAATATCATGCTCTAGTGAATGATGTATGCCACCAAGTTGATTATCAACCTTCTCTATATCACTTGTTTCTTGCCACCATCTAAGGTGGTTTTACTGCTAGATGCCTAGTGAAGCCATAAGTTTTCATCCCTTTTCGACTAGAAAGGATATGACAATTATACTGGATTTGCTAAGTTTTGAATCTTTTACTAGTTTGACACAATTAACCACTTAATGTAGTGCATAGAATAAAACCCTACGTTAAGTAATGTAAGAAATATTTCGCGTGGAGAGAGAAAATTGTTGCATGCAATACATTCGCTGATAATCGAAGGGACCCAAACAACGTGTTCTTGAAAATAGGAATTTGATTGTCCAATTCCTTCCCTTGACAGAATCCACGTGTAAGAAACTTTAGATATGTTCCTTTCTTCATGTAGCCTTTTGAAAGTGAGTCTAGCTATCTCAAAAGTCGTAACACATTTTTGATATCGTACAAGGTCTTCACAACAAAGCCTCTTTATTTTTAGATCATCCTTTAAAACCAAATACCCTTGGTACATAAAAAACCTGTGGTAGGACATTGTCGTTATAATAGAATGCTCTCTCTCTCTCTCTCTCTCTCTCTCTCTCTCTCTCTCTCTCACACACACACACACACACACACACACACACACACACACACACACACACATCCAGAGTGAGCCCCATAGGTAGTAGAGCTCCATGCCCTCATGTATTCCACCGACACCGCTTTCATGGTCTATATAACGTCCATAGTCTATAGCAACTACAACATAGCTTAGACTCTTTTTTGTTGGTTACATACACTAATCTTTGTTAATGGTTTTGCCTCATAGGCCAGTTCTCTTTGGCCAGGATGAACCATCAATGAAGTAACTCTCTCTCTCTCTCTCTCTCTCTCTCTCTCTCTCTCTCTCTCTCTCTCTCTCTCTCCAGGCGGTGTTTAAAATCACACATTGGCTCCTACTCACACCTATATGTAGCTGAAATTTTTCTCGAAAGCAACATTAACTAGATATTAGGAGTGAATGTATCCTGAAAATTTAACTCTTACATTAACTAGATATTACAAACCCCAACCCCAACTCACACTAATAGAGTTGAAAATAAAACATTCTCCACAAAAGATAGAATAACTGCATCACAAAAAGGTGCCCTTAAAGAGTGTAAGAATACTTTAAGCATGTAGGTCAAAGGCACAATTGTTCACTTGCTTGGTAGATAATGTCCTCTAAATGTCATGAATATTTTTCTAAAGCTACCCACTTCGAAAACCTCATCGTCATCATTTAAAAGACCACCCCGATGAATGACGACACAATAAAGCACTTGAATATCACAGACGTAGGCATCCTTAACGTGCTTGCACGCTAGAGCTTTCACACTGCACATGAATGTTAAACTAGACCAATAATTGCCATAATATTATGAGACAGGTTTTGAGCTAAACCATCACACCGCTGGCAGACGCAAAGAAATACTTGTTGAAATGTTATCAATGAGATAGAAAAATTGTCCTTCAAAGCAATGTCAGGCATCAGGATGAACAAACATACTATTTTCTCATTGCATCTAAATTCAAGGCATTTTATGCCACAATAGGGGAGAAACTTCCGTTCAATCTCATTAATATTAAGTAAGACTCACCAATGAATCACAAAGATGATTAACCCAGCAATAAGAGACTTCGGAAGAGGTCAATAAATATGCCAACACTTGGCACTCTCCAAGCACAATCTGAGAAGAGAACCATAGGAAATTTATGACATTTCTTGATCACTTTAAACAAAGAGTTTGATCATGGAACCAGATTAACTACAAACTTTTGCGTCCAATACAACTATTGTTTGGGGACTTCATGACCATGGCAGCACACATTTACTAAAACGACAATATACAGATAAATATAGGGAAATTTCAGTCTTCAGCTACACTGAGCCAGACATCATATAAAGACCGGCTTATAAATCCGTCCTTTGTGACAACCAGAAATGCACCGAGTGTAGGTTTTACATTACCTCATATGCCGGCTTATGTAGAATCAACACAGATTCAAAGCTCATCTCCATCACCTGCGAAAACACTTCATTAACTTGTGTCAGAAAGAATCGACTTCCCGACATTAAGCACAAGTATTGTATCTTGAAACCCTTTGCTAAAAGCATAGCTTCCCTGCAGAAGAACTTTAGCCCACTGATACAACAGAACATTCGCCTTAAAGTGAATATACTTCATTTACTTGTGTCAGACACCAAGTGCAAGCTTTGTGTTTTGAAACCCTTCGCTAGAGGCATAGCTTCCCTGTACGACTTTAACACATCGACACAACAGAACATTCTCTATATACAAAGTTACGAGACCAGCATTGAAAAGATTGAACACTTCTATGACCCAAGTCTACTAAAAAAGTTCGACAAATTTGACCCTCGGCAGTTTCCGGCTGCACCTGGCTGGTTAGATGCCTGCTTGCTTGAACAAAAACTCAAAAGCTACAAGTAAATCAAACCACAATGAAAGAGGTGCATTAAAGCTACAATAAGATCTCCAAGCAAGGAAATGCAGCCCACCCGTTAATCTAAACAAAGCCCACCTCTTTACTTGATTGCAGAAACTGTTGTAAACCATAAATTTGAGAGAGTTAGCATTCTTCTGCATTTCCTGGAAGCTCTGTAGAATGAAACATTTAAACACACTAAAGGAGATCCTGGTTGGGTAAAATGAGGAAATTTGATCGCTGAATGAAACTAGCAAACCTCCAAATCAAAAGTTCTCTATCCAAGCTACAGCAATGCATTATCAGAATTAGAAAAGTAATATTCAAATGACAAGACAACAAGAAAACCAAGGTGTCAATGCGAGAAGGGAATTGCATGCACAGATTTACATGAGAATACTCTTCTAAGATGTAGAGATGCAGCATTCCTCAAGAGTTGAACCAAACATGTACAGCAGAAGGCTCGATTACAGGCTGTGATTATGTCAAGAGCAGTCTTTTCCTTTTGTCATCTGGATAGTCATCATCAAACTGCCAAAGAAGAGGATTACTGTCATCCTTCAAGTAGATATAGGTCGAAATGCGTGCACATGCTACTCTCAGACTAAGTTTAAAGTGCACCCATTATTTGCAATCCATACCGACCAGATCCACCTCTTCCTCGAGGCCAGCAGCAGCTTTTGATTGGCACTTGGCATGAACAATGGGACCTTGCGATGAGCCATCAGAAGAAGATTTCATGTAGACAGCTCCTTTGTACATCCATTCCTCTGTGTCCTCGCTGAAAAAGTCTTCAAACGGTTCCCCGCATAGGAAGCAAGTTATCTGGTTCTCATCTGCAGGGACGGCCTCTAACTCATCTTGGTCCTCTGGAGCCACTGCAACTTCTTCGGAAAAGAAGGCTGGAATAACCTCGGAAACAGGAGCTTCCTTACCATCAACCCACTGATTTGCACTCACAAACCATCTTCTTGAAACCTTCTTAAAGGGACTCTGCTGCTGCTTCTTAGCAGCATGCCAATCCATGTGCTTACTATAATCTTCCTGCTGCAAACATCTCCATCCACAAAGAGTACATTGCCTTGGGAGAGCAGCGTACAGGGACATAATTACAGCATCATCCCTATTTCGCAACGTTTCCTGTCTGAATTCAAGAAAACTTCGATCAGCTGTCAAAGAAGTGGATAATGGCTCTAAATTCCTGACTACATTCACTGATGTCGAGGGTGCCACAATAGTAGATGGGATACTTGCCGAACCTGGCCCACAAGGAGGCAATCCTGTTTGAGGTGACGCAGATACAGGAGCTGAAATAATTCCCTTTGCCATCAGAGATGACAACAAAGAATTGTAGTTATTTCCCAAAAGTGCTGGAGCTCCTGCCGGCGCGGTGCTAACAGGTGGCGATGTGGAAGGAGGTGGCCCAGGAGGAAGAGGAGGAAGAGGGGGTTGCTGAAGACTTGATGAGGCATACACTGGTGGCAAACTTAATGAGCTGGCAGGAAGATTTGGATTGGACACGGAGATGGCCGATGGAGCTGGTTGCCCTTGAAAAAGATATGGGCTTGATGAAGGATTGGGCAGGGGTGGAGGACCGCTGGGTAATGGTGGCAAAACCTCTGCACCACTTGGCAAATAAGTGGGCACATGCTTGTTGGCATCATTGTGACTTTCATTATTTGGAAAGTAGGCCATAGAATTCATAGGTGAATATGATAACGGTGCTAACATTGAGGTATTTTGAGTAGAGAAATCTGTCACATTTTCCTGCAGTGCTCCTTGTTGTGAAGATGGAACTTGGAATTGCAAAGATTTGGCAGGACCTCCTAAAATAGGTGGCAAATGCTGATGCAAACTCTGAAGTGATTCTAATAAATGTGCTGGTATTGGAGGCACACCTCGAGCAGGCTGGTGGTCAGATACCTTCTCATCTCCTGAAGCTTGTGATACAGAATTCTGGGGGAGAGGCATCAGGCTTTGAGATGCAGACGAGTATGCATGAGCTGGTTGTTTCTGAGGCATCTTCTGATTCAAGAATGATAGAGTCATTGGCAAGGCCTGCCGAGAAGTCACAGTCTGAGGCTGGCCCTGCCATTCAGAAGCTTCTGTGGATGAAATATCTGGCTGCCAGGCAGGGGATCCAAGTGTTGGCATTACTGGCTGAAGAGCCGTCCCAGAGAATGGCATTAACGATGGAGGCTTTTGAAGATGCTTTAGACTTGGAACATAAGGCACAGAAGGTGAAGAACCCAAGTTTGAAGCCCGATCTGGTGATGCATGAGAGACCAAGCTTTGAGGGGCTGCCACATGGGTGTTTGACTGACCTAAACCAGAGAAAGCGGCAGGAGGAAAGACCTGAAAATCTCTTGATGAGGCAGAACTATTGGTGCCAGCCTGTGCATCTTGATACTTCGACCGAGGATCTAGAAACTTGGGCTCCAAAACAGAGCTCGAGAATGCATGAGATGTATTTCCGATTGAAAATTGGTCCTTTGAACTGGACACAGAGATCTCTGATAAAGGAGGCCCATGTCTGTGCCAGACAGGAAGATCTTTTGACTGATTGAAGCCAGAAAGTTTGCCTCCATTCAACAGAGTGGAAGACTGGTTACCTTGATGAGATCGATCGATCTTTGACATCTGTAAGACATCATACTCAGGAAGGTTTGATTCAGCCAATCGTAAATTTCCCTCTCTTCGATTTAAATCCTCTACTTGCTCCGAGCTTGGCCAATTTCTTGCAGCCTTGTCTGAGCCTTCATTGGGCTGCATGGCAGCTGGTGGTACCCTTGAGCTGCGCATTCCTCTAATATTCCCATAGCCATCCACAAGGGCCTGAGCAGGAAGCTCTGGCAGATCGAACCCATTAGAAGGCCCACTTCTGGCAGGGACACTTTCTACTCTTGATGAGCCTCCTCTTGACCAATCCCTGTTGTCCCGTATATTTTCTCTATCATCGCTTGTCACCCTCTTTTCTTGATCACTAGTGCCAATATCACCTACAGGGCCATTAGCAGACTGCTGTAACTTATGTCTTTGTGCCTCCAGGTACTTCGGGTTTACATGAATGCTCTGGCTGGCTTGCTGTGATAAAGAATCCAGCCTCACTGAGCTTGATGTTGCAGCTGCAGTTGATGACGTTCCAGCTCCAATAACAGTTATTTGAAGCTTTGCCTCTATGTCTCGCAGCAAGTCCATGTTGAATACAACCCGCCATGTCCTGAAAAGATGTTGCATGGCTGGATGCAAGGTAGAGTCCACTTCTTTGTACGATTTTATGAACACCTGAAATTTAGCACCCACCACATCAAACTCAGTCAGATTGCAACATCGGTTACTAGACAACACAGCTTACTTCTTCCCTATTTTTGAATCATGAAATTCCCTACAGCTGATCCTAAAAGAATTTCCAGATTTTGACACTGGCCCACAGCCTCTGACAAAAAAAGCCTCCATTATCTTAAGGCAACAAAATACATTACTCAGTGCCCTATGTTAGAGGCAAAGGAAACATTGCTCATTTCTATGCCAATGTATTCCAGGAAGATAAGGCAACTCATTTACATGTACAATAAAAAAACTTTATGGGCTTTCAAGGTGCCACTCAAGGTGTGTGATGTTCCCGTGGGGATGCCCTGGCACTATAGCGTCATGTAGTGTCTCGGGTTCAAACTTCAAAAACTACAGTTGAAAAATCGGGGCAAGGACCTAGTCATTGATGTAGAACTCAAAGGGAAGTCTATCCCAATTGTATTGGCATCAGCCATTTTTAAATTAATGAGAACCCACGTTTCTGCTTGCACCATCTTCATTACAAAGAGGAGTGCATCTGAGCGTTCTTCTAATTTTTCTTAGTGAAAACGTCTAGACTTTCTTGAGTCTCACAAAAATTGTTTTTGGAAAGCCTTCCCTGCGAGCTTCCTCCTAAGCGACTTGAAGACCACACAATGGATAAACTCCCATAGAGTTGGCCGAGAATGAGCTTCTAGCCAAGGGTTTGAATCAACCGAGTTCATCTCCCTTTTGTTCACCAAAGCTTCTTGTGCAAAAGAAAGAAAGATCTTGGAGTCTGTGCATAGACTACAATGCACTCAATAAGACGCAAGAGCATGAAAGTCGTGTTTCTCCTGAAGTGAGAGGGGGTTGCACAAATTTATTATCAGGAGCTCTTAGAAATTCCCAATGATCCCGCTTTTAGTCAACAGAAGCATTACTTGCTTGATGCTGACTTTACAGTGCACACAAATCATCAGAGTCTATGGTATTTCTTGTCTCAACCAACGTTGTCCAACAAGCAGATGAGATGGGCAGATATTTTGTCAGAGTTTCCTTTCCAAATTATCCATCTTGAGGACAAGAAGAATGTGGTTGCAATTGATGTCACCGATTTGGCCATTGCAGGGCTAATCTGCGATTGTTGTATGCACAAGTGTCACAAAACGATGAAGTGGCATGACCACCAATGGACGGACATGCTGACATGGCAGACAGTACGGCATGCTGATGTGGCAGACAGTACAAACCCCTGCGATTTGCGCTGACAGGTGCTGATGTGGCAGCCTACGGATTTCCGCAAATTGTGCTAGCTGCTTTTTCTGGCAGATTTTTGACCAGTTGCTTCTGGGGCTAATTGCTTTCGAGTTTAGAAGCTTTTGGGGCTCTGCTTGAGAGCAGAGGACCCCTCAGGAGTTCTACTTTGCAATGATTAATGAAAAAGAAATATACGGAAAGGGGCGCCAGACTTTGGGGCCAATACCTCTGGGCATGGAACTTCGCCGGGCCATGTCAACTCTCTCTCTCTCTGCTCAGAAAGATTCTTCTTCTACGGAGGATCCTATCCTCTTTGCAACACACGTAGGTTTTTGTGAAAGAATCTTCATGTCCCGGCCCCGGACTTATTAGCGACTCCCACCGGGCACGCTCCCGTCTTCATCGCTTTGTCTGTTTTGCAGGCGTAATCAAGGGCGATTACCATTCTTTCAAGAGGGGGGTATGTCACAAAACGATGATGTGGCATGACCACCCGGAGACGGACATGCTGACGTGGCAGACAGTACGACATGCTGACGTGGCACAGTACGGCATGCTGCCGTGGCAGACGGTACGGACCCCTGCGATTTGCGCTGATAGGTTTTGACGTGGCAGCTTGTACGGATTTCCGCAAATTGCGCTAGCTGCTTTTTCTGGCAGATTTTTGATCAGTTGCTTTTGGGGCTAATTGCTTTTGAGTTAGAAGCTTTTGGGGCTCTGCTTTTTGGGCATCCCTTGTAAGAATAAATAAGCCCTTAAGGCCTCACTCTGGAGGGCATCGAGACGCAGAGATTGAGAGCAGAGGACCCCTCGGGAGTTGTACTTTGCAATGATTAATGGAAAAGAAATACTGAAAGGGGCGCCAAACTTTGGGGCCAATACCTTTGGGCACGGAACTACGCCCGACCGTGTCGACTCTCTCTCTCTCTCTCTCTCTCTCTCTCTCTCTCTCCCCTAAAGTTCAGTGACTGTGAAGTTTCTGTTCGTGTGTTGATATTGATTTCTCGCTTGGAGTGTCCAAATTTGTTACAACAAGCCATGATTTTTGCAAGAGCTTCTGCTACTTGCAGGTGCTTGAGCTGTTGCAAGAGCCTCTACTTCTTGATGGTGCTTACACTGTTGCAAGGCGCCTAAGAGAGAGGAATTGACAAATTAGAAGCAGGGCGACTAAAACGAACGCGCGGAGTGGATTCCCAGCTTCACAGACCGCCTACAGGCACACATCGGACAAACCACTGGACCATAGCCACCATCCGACAGCTCCCCCGTGCTGGGGCCAACGTCCGAGGACGTAGGCGTGCACCTGTAAGACCGAGCGTCCCATACCACCCGGCCTCAGCTACCTCGCACACTCCTAGCCTCACAGGCTAACCATTAGCACTCTGCCACTGGGGATCGATAACTGCAAATGAGGCCTTGGCCTCCCTTTTATAATAATAGCCGGCCACACTGGCCGAGTTCACACTACGTCCGCCCGGACATTGGACACCCATCTTGACGACGTGTAGGCTAGATCCTCTCTCCTGTAAGCGGGACATAACATATTTCCCCCCTTGAGAACCATTGACGTCCTCATCAATGAAGTGGGGATACTGAGCTTTCACAGCTCTAACTGATTCCCACGTAGCAAACCTTTTAGATTGACCTTCCCATTTAATTAAGTACTTGTCATAAGCCTTTTGGCGCAAATGACGCCTACAATGATCTAAAACCGCCTCTGGTTCTCGAGGAATATACTCAGTTTGCATATCTTTCCATAAATTTTCCTCGATAGGCACAACAACGTCGGCCTCACCTAGTTTTTCTTTAAGGCGGCTGACATGAAATACTAGATGTACACTAACATCAGAAGGAAGAGCCAGTTTATAGGCAACTTGGCCAAGTTTCTTTGTGATCAAAAACGAACCACAATATCTAGCTGAAAGCTTATAATGCTTTCCCATTCACATAGTCTTGGAATCCTTGGGTATCCTCAGATAGACCCATTGTCCCACATCTAGAGTCCTTGGAGATCTCTTTTGATAAGCATAAGTGGTGACTCGATCACAAGCCATTCTTATACTATCCTTAGCCAATTCGAGCATTTCTTGCATGTCATACAAGAAATCACAAGCTTGGCGTTCCTCGGCTTTCTCGAAGTCAATAGCAATCGGGGATTTAGGCTCAAATCCATACATCAGCATGAATGAACTAAATCCAGTAGCAAAATGCTTGCTACTATTGTAGGCAAACTCTAATTATGGAAGATACCTTTCCCAATCAAACTGCCGATGAGAGACGTAAGCCCTCAACATGTCCTCTAACGTCTGATTCATCCTCTCAGTTTGTCCGTCGGACTCAGGATGGTCAGAAGATGACATACTCAACTTCGTCTGAAGATGAGCAATCACATCTCGCCAAAATCGCCCAGTGAACTTAGTATCCCATCACTGACTGTATCCTCTGGCAGACCATACAGCTTGTAAAGCTGATCGACAAATAAAACTGCCAACTCATGGTTTTTACTGTCGCCTTCATTGGTATAAATTTTGCCATTTTTGTAAGTCTATCGACCACTGTCACAAACTGATGACATGTCAAAGCCCTAAAGAATGGAGCCAACTTGCAGATGCCGGCCGATGGGCCTAAACCCTAAGAAGAACAAGTAACAGAAGAAGAAGTACTACCAACTTATGGGGACCCCGTCCGATGGGGCCCCAAGTGACATAAAGGATTAAAACAAAGCAGGACCTACACTCAAAGACTTGCGCATGAACTGATGACGTGGCAGATTTCCGAAAATTGTGTTGACATGATGACGTGGAAAGCTGTACGGATTTCCGCGCTTTGCGTTGACTGCTGACGTGGCAGTTGTACGGAATTCCGTGATTTACGTTGGCAACTTTTTGGCATTGCTTTTGGACCAGAAGCTTTTGAGTTTGAAGGCGTTTGTGTGTAACTGCTTTTCAGGCCAAGGGCCTTTAAATATGAGGCTAAGGCTCATTCTCTGGCATGCTTCCTGGAGAAGGTGCAGAGTCTGGAGTACCAGCTTGTACTGTGTTGATGCAATATAAAGAAATACCAAAAGGGGGGCCAAGGTTTGGGGCCAATACTCTCAGGGGTGGAATTCCGCCACTCCATGTCGCGAATTGTCTCTCTCTTTCAGTTCAGTTGTTATTGAAGTGCTAAAAGTTCAGTCTGTTCTTTTCTATCGGCACAGGGTGTCCGTCTTCTGACAACCACAACCCAAATGGCAGTATTTGGCAAACCAACGACGAAGTCCATATACTCTGCCACTTGGCATCTCGAATATTATCACTGTCTCGTCTCTCTAGCACGACTCACTTGGGTCTCCAGACCACCCAAAGCCTATACACAAGTCATGCCCCGCTTCGACCTCGTTCCAGAATCCATATCTTGCCAAAATAGTTATCGGATCGACATAGCTGTCGGAGAGAGAGATAGAAATCCGTCGAGGTTTCAGCCATAGACAAGGCATTAACCTCAGGAATCTTGTTAAGTACATCAGCAACTCGATTGCTGGATCCTTTTCTATAACGGATCTCAAAGTCAAACTCTTGCATAAGTTCAATCCACCTAGCCTTCCGACCTCTGAGATCACCCTCATCACAGACATAGCGCTAGGAGTGATGATCTGTCCATGCAAAAAACCTAGAGCCATACAAGTAGTGCTGCCATTTCTCAAGGCGTGGACTACGACGTAAAGATCCTGCTCATACGTTGGATAACGCATCTCAGCGTCAGAAAGTTTCTTACTCTCAAACGCAACAGGACGCCCATCCTAGTATCACGCCGCACCAATGGCATAATCGCTAGCATCCGTTTCAACCACAAAGCTTTAGTGTCTGAAAGCTCTCATCGAGACGCTCATTCCAGACAACAGGGGGGTTACCGAACTCTTCTAGCCCATCTTCCTCTAATGCTTCGGAAAAGAACTCTCAAAATGAATCTAAGGGTAAAGCTAAAGCACCTCAAAACCTAAGCTAATCCCGGATGAAAAAGTTGCACAAGGAATTATAGGAGGATACATCACGGCTGAAGAACAAGTGATTTATGCTAAGGAAGGTAGATGTTATCAATGTCACGTCAAGGGTCACATTAAGAAGGCTTGTCCTAAGACAGCCCCACCAAAAGAACCAAAGGCACCCACACCAACCACAAGCACTTTAATGAACCAAGCTAAATCTTCTCATGTCTCTGACACACACATTGATGAGTCTCTCATGAAGTGTTATGGTCATGTAAAGGGTCAGCGTTTTATCATATTGTTTGATCCAGGCAGTATGAATGATGTGATTAGTGCCTCTCTTGTTGAGAGAGCTCGCCTAGAGGTTAGTCAGAAATCTCCTCTCGAGGTTTCTAGCTTCGCTCCTAGTATGGACTCTCTCATCACGAAAGAGTGCCTTGATGTGATGTTTACAGTTCAACAAGCTGCTTTCCGTAGGAAATTTCTTGTGTCTCCTCTTTCAGGATGTGATATGCTTTTGGGCATAAGATGGTTTCGTGAGCATAACCCTCTCATTGATTGGGAGGCTAACACTCTCACTTTAAATGCCAAGACTGACTGCCCCCTCATTATTCGTGCTGAGGAGGGCTCGCATTCTTTGCCTCTCATCTCTCATGTGCAGGTTAAACGTGAATTACGACGAAAAGCACAACGTGGCATTCATCTATGCTGCTCCAGTTTTCCAGAGCATTCAGGCTCCAGCTAAGTATTCAAATTTGTTTACCAAGTTTAAACATCTCTTTTTGCAGGATGACCATCCACCTCGTCTCCCACCCGAGCAGCCGAAGGACCATCGCATCGAGCTTATGGAAGGGGCCCAGCCTATCAGTAAGGCTCCCTATTGTTTGAACAAGACACAGGAGGAAGAGTTAGAGCGACAACTCACGGAGTTGGTGGCTAGAGGATTGATACGTCCTAGTGTAAGTCCTTTTGTTGCTCCTATTTTGTTTGTTCGCAAGAAGGATGGTTCGTCTCGTTTGTGTGTTGATTACAAGGCATTGAACAAGATGACCGTCAAGAACAAGTTTACGATGCCTCGCATTGAGTATATCCTAGCGAGGCTCAATGGGGCAAAGGTTTTCAGCAAGGTCGATCTCAAGAGTGGATACCATCAGGTACGGGTATTCAAAGGCGACATCTTCAAGACCGCTTTACGCACCGAGCGAGGACAATGGAAGTATATTGTTATGCCTTTTGGATTGACAGGTGTCATGGGTACATTTAATCGTCTCATGGTAGGTCGTTTCGACGATATGGTCGTTGTATGTGTGTTCATCTTTTTGGATGATATTCTCATTTTTTTTGCATCGTGGGAACAACATGAAAGGGATGTCGAAAGGGTACTAACCCGTTTGGATGAGTGTCAGTTGTACATTGCAGCTAAGAAGTCTGAATTTTTTCTGACATCCTCTTACCATACGAATTCCAGTGCCGACCACTTCCCGTCTGCGGTTGAATCTACCGTTCACATTGGCCATACAATGTCCGACCGTTTGCTACTTCAAAAAGAGGGTCTCAAAACAAATAAAATAAACCCCATTGAAAAGAAACCAACAACCAAGGTTAGCAGTTGCCACATCTCTGTGACATGGTTAATAACTGCCACGTCCTCGTGACATAAACCCTAAACCTGCAAAAATAAACAGCAAGTTGTATTTCTTTGTTTTGGGATCCGTTTCGCAAGCCGCTCGCATCTGTAGCAAGTCCTCGAGCTCCCACACTTGTAGGGTTACTTGCCCTTTGAATCGGACAAGATTTCTCGCCTAAAATCTCTCTGAATTCACTTGTACCTGCGGGGGATTAGCAACTAGCTAATCTAGTACTGTGCAAGAGGCTCTTGCCTCGGCAATCGCTCATGAACCCACACGATGGTACATAGATCAAATGAAAAGCCCTCTTGTGGGGCATCACATAACTACACGAAGGGGGAGAGAGAGAGCAGTGAATGTTGTGCAAGGCTTCAGTTCTTGTACTTTACTGTACATAGAGGGTAGGCAAGCACACATTAGCTTTGATACTACAACAATCCACCATACGGCTGAAAATGTAACCCCACGTTTGATTTCAACGCCTCTCTCTCTCTCTCTCTCTCAAACTGGAAAGTGCCCAAAAATGTAAAATGGCACTCATGCATGGTTTTTCCGTTTGTACCTTCCCGTCTAAAAATATCTCAACCGGTTGCTCGGTTGACTTAGCGGCAGAGTAATAAAATGTTCCTCTTGTCATTTTGTCACAACCCAGCGACATGGCAGCCCTTGTACACACACACATCCCCCTTGGCATGGACAGTCCCAGGGAAAACCGGCTGAAATGATGATGTGGCACTGTCGTACGGACAATCCTGGAAATTACGGCACGATTTGCGTAATGTTGACGTGGCAGTAGCATACTGAAATTCCTATTTTTTGGCTACGCAATGCAGGGCTGAAATCCTACGCAAAAAGTAAAGCAGCTTTTGGGAAATTATTTGCTTTATTTGCCAAGAGGGCTTGTGAGAGGACCTTGCTTTATTTTTTTAAGCTTTTGGGACAGCTTTTGGGGCTCTGCTTTTGGCATCCCTTGTAACTCTTTATACGTGTGGTTTGGGCTCTCACTTCTCAGAACATCTGGACACAGAGTCTGAGAGTGTGACCCAACCACTCCCGTGTACTTTGTGCAACAGATTAATACAAAAAGAAATACCGAAAGAGGCGTCAATCTTTGGGGCCAATATCTCTAGGCCGGGCCGTGTCAAATCAATTGTGAACTGTTTTGAAGTGAAATTCTTGTTGTGTCCCGGTAGAATCTTGACTTGGAGTGTCCAAGTTTGTTACAGTGGTATCAAAGCGCGGCCGTATTCTCTTCTATCGGGAAATCTGATCCTTTTTACACGGCACTTATGCATTCAAACAGAGATCAGTCGACTTCCTCTGCATCCAAAGATGCGGAAAGAGATAACGAATAAGATTCACGCGAGGAGTATGGCCCGCCTCGGCCTACTCAAGCGGAGCTTGAAGAGATGGAGCGTCGACGATTGATCGACAATGCAGAAAAGATGATGTTAAGTTTGAAGTGATAGAGGGGCTGGCGATGGGTGTAGCAGACCACACGAGCAGAGAGAGAGTGCGAGCGCTATTGCAGAGAGAGAGGGAGAGAGAGCGTACGATTTCAATTGTGTTTCTTGGGCACACAACTAAAAGCCCTATGTTTTATTATTAAGGGTACAAACTTGTGACCATTTAAATGGCCTTTGGGTGTGAACAAACCCAAGTATAAAAGAATGAATAAAATGAGTAAGAGAGGCTATAAGAGGGCCTTTAGACCCAACAACCTCCCACTTAAAGGCCCGATGCGGTACCTTTAAGTAACTCCCACTAAGTGTAAGCAATGCTGATGTTGTGTCTTAGCAAGACACTTAGTGAGAACATCTGCAGGGTTATCCTGTGTCTTGACCTTTGTCAGTGTGACAAGGCCATCATCCAATACCTGTCGTATAAAATGGTACCGCACATCAATGTGTTTGGTACGAGCATGGAACATGGCATTCTTAGCCAAGCAAACAGCACTCTGACTATCACAACCAAGCAATGGAGCATACGCAGGAAGACCAAGTCTCTGACCCACCTGCCGAGCCAAATAGCTTCCTTAGAAGCCTCTGTGGCTGAAATATATTCAGCCTCTGTAGTACTCAGTGCCACAATCTTCTATAACCTTGAACACCACAAAATAGCACCTCCAGCAAGTGTGAATACATACCCACTGGTAGACTTTCTAGTGTCAAGATCACTTGCCATGTCCGAATCACAGAATCCCCGCAATGATAGTGTACCCTTGCCATAACATATACATGTGTCCAGTGTACCTTTTAAGTACTTGAATATGCTCTTCACTGCCTCCCAATGTGGTTTGCCAGGATTAGACATGAACCTGCTAACAACTCCCACTGCATAAGCAATGTCTGGTCGTGTAGCAACCATGGCATACATCAATGAACCACAAGCTGAAGCATAAGGAATGTCTTTCATAGCATGAGCAGCTATATCATCTTTTGGGCAATCTAGCTTGCTAAGCTTTGTGTGCGTAGGTAAGGGCACACCAAGAGGCTTAGCATCAACCATATTAAATCTCTCAAGTACTTTCTTGATGTACTTGTCTTGAGAAAGGAATAAAAGACGCTTCTTTCTATCCCTCCTAATATGCATACCCAAAATATGTTCAGCTGCACCCAAATCTTTCATCGAGAAAGCTGAATTCGGCTCCTTTTTCAAAGCATTCAAAGTCTCCTTATGCTTGCCAGCAATCAACATGTCATCCACATATAGGACTAGCACAATAAGACTACCATCAGGAGCCTTTTTAGTGTAAAGACAGTGATCTGCTTGACTGCGTTTGAAACCATGATTGAGCATAAAAGTATCAAACTTTTTGTACCACTGTCTAGGAGCTTGTTTCAGCCCATAGAAGCTGCGTTTTAGTTTGCATACCAAATGCTCTTTCCCTGGAATGACAAAGCCCTCAGGCTGCAGCGTATACAGTTCCTCATCCAAGTCACCATGTAAGAAAGCAATGATCATATCCATTTGATCAAGCTCCAAATCCAAGATAGCACATAGAGCAAACAACACACGGAGAGTAGACATCTTCACTACAGGTGAGAAGATTTCCTGGAAGTCAATGCCTTCCTTCTGTGCATAGCCCTTGGCAACTAAACACGCTTTGTATTTGGGTTTGTCATCAATACATTTGATCTTATAAACCCACTTGTTAGGAATAGCTTTCCTACCTTTGGGCAAATGCACAAGCTCCCATGTATTATTTGCATACAGTGATTGCATCTCAGATTTCATAGCAAGCTCCCACTTACTTTTGTCGTCACAAGACTGGGCCTCTTTGTATGTAAGAGGCTCTCCCTCATCAGTCAACAAAACACAATCCAAAGATGGCTGAAACCTCTCTAGTTGACGTCTCTGACGTGTAGATCTCCTCACCCAATGATCTACATTTGCCGGTAAAGGGTCTACATCCTCAGGAATGATTCTGTTATCATTTAGCGTCTGATTTTCAACATTTATACCCTGCTGTAAATCATTTTCAGCCTGCTGGTCATTGTGTTCTACCCCATTTTGTGCATCTATTTGTTGTCCATTCTCTTCTGGCTGTTGCACAAATGGTTGCTGCTCATTTTCAGCATCAATAGGCACCATATTTTCAGCCAGGGAAGGCTTTACGGCTGGCTGGTCATTATGAAATTTGACCCTCTTTTTATCATGGTCTACATGTGTAGCATTTTGGAGCAATTTAGCCTCATTAAATACTACATCTCGGCTGCGTACAACCTTCCTGTAATCAGGTAGCCATACTCTGTAACCCATCTCACCCTCATCTCCATAACCCATGAAGATGCCTCTGATGGATTTCATGTCTAGCTTAGTCCTCTGATCTACAGGCACATGTACAAATGCCTCGCAGCGAAAAACACGCAAATGGTCATATGAAGCAGGTTTGCCAGACCAAACCTCTTCGGGGATGCCATTGTCCAAAGCACGATTTGGAGAACGGTTGCATACATGAACTATAGTTTTCAAAGCCTAAATTCTTGCGGAAGATTAGTTGTGGACAACATGCAACGTATCCTCTCACAAATTGTGCGGTTATATCTCTCAGCCATGCCATTAGATGATGGATTATAAGGGGCTGTTAATTCCCTTTTAATACCATGCATCTCACAAAAACCATTAAATTCACGTGATACATACTCTCCCCCATTATCTGTTCTTATGGCCTTTAACTTGAGACCCTTTTGTGTGGTCACAAAAGCATGAAATCTTTTAAAAGCGTCAAAAACATCAATCTTGTTTTTAAGTACATACACCCAAGTCTTTCTACTGAAATCATCAATGAAAGATACAAAATAGCATGCACCATGTGAGCTCACAGGCATAGTGCAAACATTTGAATGTACTAAATCAAGAGCATGCAACTTTTTAGAGACACCAGACGAATAAGAGAACTTCACTTGTTTACCATAGATACAATCTTTACAAAATTCAAGGCAAGGACCTTTTACATCAAATCTCCCAAGAGAGGAGAGAACCTGTAGTCCTTTCTCACTCATATGGCCAAGTCTCTTATGCCAAAGTTCCATTGGACAATGAACTTCAGCCATAGCAACAAACTTGCCAGGTAAGGCCTTGCAATGCAAATAGTATAAAGTCCCCCTTTTGCTGCCCTTCACAATCAACATAGAACCCTTTTGTATTTTCCAAGAGCCACCACCAAAAGTAGTGAAGTAGCCCTTTACATCCAGCTACCCAACTGATAGCAGACTCTTCTTAATGCCAGGCACATACCTAACATCATGCAAAACAAGTTCTTGACCATTTTCCAAAGCCAAGTGAATGGTGCCAACACCCTCGATGTCACATGCATAGTTATTACCCAAGTAAACTTTACCCAGGTTACCTGCAGTGTATGTGGCAAAAGACTCCAAAGAAGGAGTTACATGAAATAAGGCACCACTGACTACTATCCAAGACTGGGACAGCCCATCATGTATTGAAAGCAAAGCGTCAATAAGATCTGGCTTCGTGATATACATATCACTTGCCATAGCCACAACATCATCAAAGACACTCGAAGCTACGACAAGTGCTTCGTCCACATCAACAATTTCCTCTATGACCACACTAGAGGCCACATTTGCCTTGCCAACATCCTTGGGAGAAGAGGAGGTGTCATCATCACCTTTAGCATCTTTTACATCCTTCTTCTTCTTACCCTGCTGCTGCTTCTTCCTCTCAAGCTCTTGCTTGTAAAATCTGCAGTCAGGCTTTGTATGCCCTTTGCGTCCACATTGATAGCAAGTTATGTCTTGAGATTTTCCCTTGCTCTTACTTCTACTCTTGCCCCTGTTAGCTACATTGTTCCTTTTCTCTGACCTGCCCCTTACATGATAAGTTGTGCCACTGCCTTCACCACTGGCTTTCCTCCTTATCTCCTCATTGAGAATGGAGCCTCTTACACCATCATAGGTTAAAGCAGCATTGTTTGACAATGACACAACAAGCGCTTCCCAGCTGTCGGGCAAAGTCATCAAAAGAAAGATAGCTTTCAACTTGTCATCAAATGGTTGCAGCCCTGAATCCTGAAGTTGACTCAAAACACCTGTAAACGCATTCAAATGCTCAGATGCAGGCTTTGCCTCATCCAATTCCATGTTTACAAGTTTCCGCATGAGATGAACTTGATTCACAGGAGTTTTATTCTCATACGTACTAGTCAACTTCTGCCAAATAGCATGTGCACTGTCAAGACGCTTAATATCAGTAAGCACATCATCTGACACGGCCATTTTGATATAAGCAATAGCCTTTTTGTTCAGCTTTGCCCAATCTGCATCTGACAAGTTTTCAGGTTTTGCTGCGAGCAATGCATCTTCACAATCTTTAAGCAATAGAATGCCTTGCATTCTTTCCTTCCACAAATCAAAGCCAATGCCATCAAATCTTTTGATTTCCATCAAAGACTTTGACTCGCTGCTACTTGTAGATGCATTGGAAGCCATTTCGATGCAAAATAGACCAAAAATTCACTGCTGTAATTTTATAACAGCAGGCTGAAAGTTGCAATTTTAGCCTCCTACAGGCTCAAAGAACCCTATAGAAGTGCAAAATGTCCAGAATTGCATCACATTTGCAAAAGCCCCAAAGGTTTCTGCACAATTTGCTGAAATTTCTGAAAAATCATCAAAAGCCCTCAATTTCTCAACTCGAATTCTCGGGGATTCGAGTTGAGAAATTGAGGGCTTTTGCTGATTTTTCAAAAATTTCAGCAAATTGTGCAATAACTCTGCTCAATTGTACCACAAATTGCAATACATGACACAAAATGTCCAGAATTGCATCACATTTGCAAAAGCCCCAAAAGTTACTGAGGTATTGTCTTCCCTGAGTCCGGGGAGGAGAGAGAGAACACCTGCGCTTGTTGTTTTTAGAGAGAGAAAACTACGCAGGAGAGAGAAAATGAAGATTTCTCGCGAGGGAATGCGCGCGGAAGTAGAGAACTTGGCTCTAATACCAGTTTGAAGTGATAGAGGGGCTGGCGATGGGTGTAGAAGACCACACGAGCAGAGAGAGAGAGAGAGAGAGAGTGCGAAAGCTGTTGCAGACAACTATGTTTCTTGGGCACACAACTAAAAGCCCTATGTTTTATTATTAAGGGTACAAACTTGTGACCATTTAAATGGCCTTTGGGTGTGAACACACCCAAGTATAAAAGAAAGAATAAAATGAGTAAGAGAGGCTATAAAGAGGGCCTTTAGACCCAACAAAATTTTGCGAAGGACCCGAAATTTGCAAAAGTTATGACCCAGGGGCCAGACCTCCTTCGACGAGGTGTATGCACAGTGGTAGCAAACCACAGAACCACCCCTCAAACCGGTGCTCAAGAAACCTCCTACTCCAAGGATGTTTACTGAGCAAGAATTAGAAGAGGTGGTTGATGCACGGATTTCTCAGCTTTTTGACGCGCAGGACAAAACTGAAAAGCACGACAAAAAGCAGAAGAAAGGAACTGAGTTCCCGGGTTATTTGGGTCGTCAATCTACTTTTGATTTGGCAAGAAAGCAGAAAAAGCATGTCCGATTTGAAGGAGTATCCAATTCTTCTCCTTCTTCTGAAGGTTCTTCTAGCTCTTCTAACTCGAGCGAAGAAGACAGAAAAGGGAAAAAGCGAAGCAAAAAACGACGCTTTGGAAAGTCTAAATCTCGCCCAGTTTCGGACAGTTCTATAGAGGACTCGTCTTCGGATGGTTCGGACTCCAATGACAACAGATTTTATGCAAGGAAGAAGAATTTTTACAAAGCCAACCAGTATGACTTTCTGGAAGATAAAAGCAAGAAAGTCCGAGAGTTTAAAGAAGGTGGACAATCAATTAAATTTGACACGCTTTCTAGATTTCGAGATGCTTCGAAGACTTTGGCCTTCATACAACAATTTGACATAGCTTTCTCTGGAGGGCGTTACTCAGAGCACTCCAAGATCCGGAGGGCTACCTCTTACTTCAGGGGAAATGCTCAAACTTGGTGGTCCATGCTTCTATTGAACAAGACAACGCCAATTAAATGGCTGAAATTTAAAAGGCTTTTTATTTCTTCCTTGTTGACTCAGGAGTACGAACGTGACATACGAACTGCTTGGAACTTCGGATGACCAAGAGAGATTCATCGGACGCATATTGCAAGGGATTCTGGAGCTCTTTTCTACCAGCCTCTTCATTTAAGAAGATCTCGTTCAAAGAACAGATTGAGAGGTTTACCTTGGGACTTCCTACAGAGATTCGAGATCACTGCTTAGAGCAAAAGTCAGATTCCTTTCAAGAATTGATGAGTCATGCAAAACGGGGTTTTGCCATTCATTCAGGTAGTTTGATCCACCTCACAGATGAAATCATGACGCAAAGGACCGAACAAACTTCGAACAATGAAAGTAGAAAGAGGAAGAGCAACCAAGAAAAGAAAGAAAAGGATGCACGACCCAAGCTTACTCTTCGAGAGAGAGCTCTCTGCATCAAAGAGGGAAGTGCTTTGGATGCGGGGAAACTGGGCATATCTTCGCGAAGTGCCCTAGAAAGGCACCGAAAGAACAGAACAACAAAGAAGAAGACAGGCATGAGGGTTCGAAAGCAGCTGAGAAACGTCGACGAAAAGGCAAGATGAAAGCAGGACTGGTTCAAGATTGCATGGGTATTGACCCAAGCACGATTGACGAGAGTACAGAACTTTGCCGAGCTTGGGGCACAGTGAAAGACCAAGAAGCCTTGATTTTCTTTGATGGAGGAGCCAAGGCCAACTTCATTTCACCTGAATTGGCGGCGCGCCTCGAGATCACACCCGATCAGATGGGACCACTAGCAGAGGCAGTTCTAGCGGCACCCAAAAGGGACGTAGCCATTACACCTGTCATTGGCAAACTTCGGTTGCATTGTCCGGGGTATTTGGGGCACGAGGACTTCTGCATAATGCCCTTGGAAGGTTTTGATGTCCTCCTAGGAATTCCCTGGTACCATAAGAACAACGCCGTGGTCGACTATCAGGCGAGAAAAGCGACTTTGACTACAGAGAAGGGGCAAACTGTTGTACTTGATGTGAAACTTAAGGGCGAGTCTGTCCCTATTGTATCGGCTTCGGCCGTTTCAAAATAAAAATCCAGTCTATTTGTCTACTCGATCTTTTTGAAAGAGTGGAACGATGAGAATAGGACAAATATGTCTGAACTTGATAAAGAACGCCAAGATTTTCTCCACACTCATGCCAATTGCTTTTCAGAAGGCCTGCCAAGCGAGTTACCACCAACTCATCCTGAGGATCATACCATTGATCTGATACTTGAAAGCACACCACCGAACCGGGTACCTTACCGTGTGAGCCAAGCCCAGAACGAAGAAATTATGAACCAAGTGAAAGACCTCTTGGAAAAGGGTCTTGTCAAGCCTAATACTTCACCGTACTGCTCTCCAATGTTGTTGGTTTTGAAGTAAGACGGATCTTGGAGAATGTGCATCGATTATAGAGCTCTCAATAAATTCACCATCAAGAACAGATTTCCGATTCCTAGGATCGATGATATTCTTGACCGACTACAGGGATCCTTTTAGCAGGATCGATTTGAAGAGTGGATATCATCAGATCCGAATCGCGTCGGGAGATGTCTATAAGACAGCTTTTCGGACGGCTTTTGGGTTATTTGAGTTTTTGGTGATGCCTTTTGGGCTAACCAATGCTCTTGTGACATTTAACAGCATGATGGACACGACTTTTCGAGAGTATAGACTATTTGTTGGCACTTTCTTTGGCGACATCATTGTTTTCTCCAAGGATGAGGCAGAACATAGAGAACATCTGCTACACGTCTTTCAGGCATTACGAGATCAGAAGTTGGTGATTAATGCGAAGAAAAGTGAATTTTTCCTACCGAAGATACACTTTTTAGGACACGTTGTCTCAGCAGCACTAGTGCAAATGGACCCGGCCAAGATAGAGACTATCCATGATTGGCCCGATTTGAAGAATGTCCATGAAGTTAGAAGCTTCTTGGGCTTGTGTTCGTACTACAGGCGGTTCATTAGAAAGTTTGCAGAGGTTGCTTCCCCTTTGCATATTTTGCTTCCCCTTTCTCCTGGGGACCCACAGAGGTGACTGCCTATCAGACATTGAAAGAGAAATTGACTACAAGACCAGTTTTGACTTTGCCGGACTTGCAGAAGTCATTTGAAGTATATTGTGATGCTTGTGGTCGTAGTCTAGGTGTGGTCTTTATGCAAGAAGGCCGTGTCATTGCCTACGAAAGCCGATCAAGGCCCGAATTGACAGCACAGATTTATGAGAGAGAGCTTTTGGCGGTTATCCATGCTCTTAATCAATGGCGACATTACCTACTCGGAGTGGATTTTACTGACCATCAGAGTTTATGCTACTTCTTGTCACAAAAGCAGCTATCGGAAAAGCAGATGCGGTGGGCGAACATCTTGTCACAATTTCACTTCCACATTCTCCATGTGCAGGGATAGAAAAATTTGGTGGCAGATGCTTTGTCCAGAAGGCCGTTGGTTCTGGCTATTTCCGCGATACATCATAGGAGCTTCGAGGATATGGTCAATCAGTATGCCACAGATACAGATTTTGCAGATATTTTCACTCGAATACGCAATGGGAAGATAGTAGCTCTCCTCCTTTGTCAACAGATTGCCTCGATTTTTGATACTAAAGTCATTGATGTCTCTTTGAGTTTCAAGGATATTGTGAGCTGACAATATTCTGTTGTAATGACTTAATGAACTGGAATTCCCGATAATATGATACTGATTTGTTCTTGACTTGTTTAAGTGCAAGAACTGATAGACAAAATGACTGCAGCATTTTGGTTTGAACGATCTCGATAGACATGGTTGCAATAAGGATTAGTCAATCGGGAATCTGTGAGGTCCCGAGAGGATCTAGATGCGATTACTAAATACGTTGCCGATAAATCATGGTCTGAGGTCCAAATGAATTTTGAATGTGATTTGTCATGTGAGGTCTTGTGATGTCAAGTGATGTCCTGTGATGTCATGTGATGTGACTGTCGATTGGTACATGTGCTAGATGTGTGTTCCTAGTGCGTCGGTACTAACAGTCAGTGTGTGCTAAGACAGTTTATGGCCTCTATCTGTTTTGCAAGCATAATCGAGGGCGATTACAATGCTTTCAAGAGGAGTGTATGTCACAACCCAGTGACGTGGCAGCCCTTGTACACACACACCTTCTCCCTTGGCATGGACAGTCCCGAGGAAAACCAACTGGACTGATGACATGGCACTACCGTACGGACAGTCCCGAAAATTACGACGCGATTTGCGGAATGCTGACGTGGCAGCAGCGTACGAAAATTCTTGCTTTTTGGCTACGCAATGCAGGGCTGAAATCCTATGCAAAAAGTAAAGCAACTTTTGGGAAATTATTTGCTTTGTTTGCCAAGAGGGCTTGTGAGAAAAACTTGCTTTACTTTTGAAAGCTTTTGGGACAGCTTTTTTTGGGGCTCTGCTTTTGGCACCCTTGTAACTCTTTATAAGTGTGGTTTGGGCTCTCACTTCTCAGAGCATCTGGACGCAGAGTCTGAGAGTGTGACCCAACCACTCCCGTGTACTTTGTGCAACAGATTAATACAGAAAGAAATACCGAAAGGGACGCCAATCTTTGGGGCCAATATCTCTAGGCAAGAACTCCGCCAGGCCGTGTCGAAACAATTGTGAACTGTGAACTGTTTTGAAGTGAAAATCCAGTCGTGTCGCGGTAGAATCTTGACTTGGAGTGTCCAAGTTTGTAACACATTCCGGAGCTAATGACGGGAACAAGATTTCATGGCCCAAAATAGCAATTTCCTAAATTTTAGAAGATGCTTCCACGGCACTTCCACTGGTCATTTGACCATCTATCACCACTGGGACCACATCCAAAAATGCGATGTAGCCCAATTATCGGGTGATCTTCTCTTCACACTTTGACTAGAGCGTAGACATACTTTTACTGCTCGGATTCCAGTACCGGTCGACCCGACCAACTCGTGGCAACAAGGCCTTCCCGTGTGTGGATGAAACTCACGGCCGTCGATCGTTTCACACTAGCCATACAATGTCCGACCATTTGCAACTTCAAAAAGAGGGCCCCAAAAATTCAATTAAAAATCATCGGAGACAAACCAACAACTAAGGTTAGCAATTGCCACGTGTTCGTGACATACCCCTCTCTTGCAATCGCAAACGTCCTCGATTGCATGCCATATATACATGCCATTGATGATCTTGTGTTGTTAGCACGCTTTTATCATCGCATGTACCTGCAAGAAAGGTCATAACACATAGATACAAATGACTTAATGAGACCTTCATACTTTTGTCATTTTCATCTATGATAAAAGTGAGCACACTAGCTCCATCATTAACCCTCCTTTGAGCAACTTTGATTTTCTTATACATTTCATCCATGTTCTCAACACATCAATCTGCCTCAAAGATCTTTGTCCTTTGTATGCAAAATGGGAGGAACCTTTTTGCCTCCTTCAATAATCTCAAAAGGTGCCTTGCCTGTGGACGAATGCACCGTATTGTTGTACGCATACTCAAGCATAGGCAGATATTGTTCCCACTTGCCCTTATTATCTGACACATAACATTTCAGCAGATCCAAGACAGTAGAATTAGCCTCTTCTGATTGTCCATCAGTTTGTGGATGAAACGAAGACGAGAACTTGAGAGTAGTGCCCATGTTCTCAAATAATCCTCTCCAAAACAAACTTGGCATGCGAGGATCACGATCACTGACAATAGATTGTGTCATACCATGGTACTTAAACAAATTGTACATGAACAACCGTGTCATCTGGTCAATCTTCTTCCTGACACGAATAAAATGGTTGTAATAACCCTAGTGCCCTTTGCTTGTCAAACTTGACCTTTTGGCAAATCAGGCATGCCCGCACAAAGGCATCCACATCTCTCCTCAAAGTAGGTCAGGTGCAGTGGAAGTGAATGTTGATATTGCTCAAGATGAGTGCTCTGAACAGTGCTCAAGAGTTCCTTTTACTTACAAAAGGGAAAGCCTTCCGTTCTTTAGAGAGAGAGTGCGGTGATCACAAACAAAGTGAATGCTGCTGTGAATGAAGGTGCTGAGACTAAAAGAAAGAGAGAGAAATATACGACACCAGACGGTTCTCAAACCCTCCTCCAAGGGCCCCTCTCTCAATGGCAAGAGAGGTCTATGCTATTGATTGCACAAGTCTGGTACAATGGTGTTGATGCAATGAACTTGATGCTATGATGCAAGGGAAGGCTGAGTTGATGATGACGACGACGACGAAGGCGATGAAGGCAGTGACGACTAGGGCTAAAATCTGAGACTGAAAACGCTAGTGCTCCTGGCTGAAATTTTTGATGATCTTGGGCTGAAAACGCTGATGCTGTGTGGCTGAAAACGCTGGGGCTGTTGGGCTGAAAATGGAAACGCTGTGTGGCTGAAAACGCTCGGGCTGATGCTGTGTGGCTGAAAACGCTGGGGCTGTCGGGCTGAAAATGGAAACGCCAGGCTGATCCAATGTTTTCCGGCGAGGATCTGATGCCGATGGCAACTGCTGAAAATGAAAACGGTAGCAGAAATGGCTGATCTACAAACGCTAGGGCTGATGCGCCGCGATGCACTTCTGGAAGAGAAGGGAAAACGCTGGCTGATTCTGGTACTTGCTGAAAACGCTGAAGGTCTTCAAGGTTCTTGGGTTCTGTGAGAAAACGCTACAGAATTGTTGTTTTGCTCTGTCTTCTGCCTTCTTCTGCTAGCGCTAGGTTTCTTATATAGGAACCAATAGTTGGGTCGGGCAAATTTCCCAACAAACTTACAAAAAGTCACTTATAAATAAATGACCTAAAATGCCTAATAAAATGCTTACGATGGGTACTGAATGCCATGCTCATGATCATGCTGTGTGCACTCATAGGATATGCAGCTAATTTAAGTGCCTGGATATGCACAGCCTGCGCACAGTCTCACAAAGGTGCCAGAACACTTCCTAGGTTGACTTGAACCCTAGATCTGAGATAGCTTGTCCACATGCACATAGGGTTAGATGTGCACGTGACACTCTACCGCTGTAACTCTCGCATCAATACCTCGATGCCTTGCATACGGTGGGACATGACTTTCTACCATGACCTTATGTCGCAATGGACTAGTGACACAAAGTCTGCCATGCATCATCATAAAACCGTCTCTGAGGAGGTAGTGCTCATTCATGGCGTTGCCCATCTTGCAACTGTTCAAAGATCCTTGCAAAAACTTCATCAATAGCATATTGTTCCTTCATGCCATCAAGCTCATGCTAATAAGAAATTGACACAGCTGAAATTTGTGGCTTCCTTATTAAACCATTAGCCACAACATTCTTCTTGCCTTCGACATGCATAATCTGGAAGTGGAACATAGAAAAAATGTTTGCCCATCGCAAATGCTTTTCAAATAACTTTGATTGTGTCAAGAAGTATCGCAAAGTCTTATGATCTGTCTAGACAACAAAATCAGCATCTAACAGGTAGTGCTTCCAGCTAGAGAGCGAATGAATGACGGCTAGTAGCTCTTTCTCATAGATTTGCATAGTCCCTTGCAAGGTTCAGCTCTCGTAAGCTACTACCCGGCCATCTTGCATTAGCACTGCTCCGATGCTATTGCCACACGCGTCAAACTAGACCACAAATGGCTTCCTGAGATCTAGTAAAACAATCACGGGATTTGAAGACAACTTTTCCTTTAAGAGACGGAGAGCTGAAATCTGTTTTTGGGTCCATCTAAAAGTAACCTCTTTCTTTTGCAAAGCGTGAAGAGGTGAAGCTATCTTTGCAAAATTCCTGATAAACCTTCTACAGCATGAGCACAATCCGAAGAAGCTTCGAACATTGTAAGGTGCAGCAAAAGTGAATGTTGAACTTTGCTCAAGATGAGTGCTCCGAACTGTGCTCAAGGTTCCTTTTACTTACGGAAGGGAGAGCCTTCCGTTCCTTTAGTGAGAGAGTGCAATGGACACAAACAAAGTGGATGAACACTATGAATGAAGGTGCTGAGACTGAGAGATAGAGAGAGAAGAGAATACGACACCAGAATGTTGTCAAACCCTCCTCCGAAGGCCCCACTCTCTATGGTGAGAGCGGTCTACTATTGATTGCACAAATCTCTACAATGCTTTGGACTTGCCCACGATGTCGACGACAATGAGGACGACGACGAGACGGGCTGAAATCAGAAAACGCTAATGGCTGAAATCTGCAAATCTTTATATGCTGAATTCTGACTCTATGTCGATGACGATTCGATGGCGGTGATGCGACGACCACGCACTGAAAACGCAGATGCTGAAATCTGCGTTTTTCGGGCTGAAACTGCCAACTTTGCAGGATTTGACCGTGCGGTGAGGATCTCCTGCGGGAAGGTGAGATTTGCGAGGTTTGAGACTTCTTCTGCAGGTTCTAACTGCTGAAAACTGAAAACGCTAGTCTAGGGGCTGATTCTGTCGCGAAGATCTGCAAAAACGTTGAGGGTGTCAGGCTGATGCAAAATGCTTGGCTGATTTGGGCTCTGCTGTAGAAATCTGCTAACGCTAGGGAGTCTGTTGTGTCTTGCTGTGGATTTGATGTGCCTTACTGTGGATCTGCTGATTTGCAATGCAAAATCGCCAAGGGCTGAATTGCATGCAAAAACGCCAAGGCTGAATTTGGATCTCCTTGCAGAAAATGCTAGGTCAACTGCTTGGGGAGTCTTGTTGAAAAGGTGCCTGTTGAACCGAAGCTCCTGCTGCCTCTTCTGCCAGAAAGTGCTAGAGCTACCTTTCTACAGTTTGTAAATTTGCCCCACCTACTTTCCAACAAAAGTCACTTAAAAATAATAAGTGAAAAAATGTCAAAAATAGGGAAAATAGGTCTATGCACTGTAAAAATGATACTGATGGGATATGACTAGAATCTGATGGTCATGCTATGTGCAACCAGAGGATATGCATCTATTCTAAGTGTTTGGACATGCACGGTCTGCGAACAGACTCACAAAAGTGCCAGATCACTTCCTATTCTAGACTGACTTGACTGAATTGAACCGTGGTCATGTTGTAGCTTGTCCACGGATACATAGGGTTGGATGTGTCACGTGACAGACATCATACGTCTTTATGTTTGGCCATGTCTTAATAGCTTCAACCTTTGCGGAATCCATTCGGACACCATCCTTTGACACTATGTGGCCAAGAAAGTGGATCTCTTCCGAGAAGAATTTACTTTTCTTAAGATTGACAAGTACCTGTGACTGCACAGCTCTTCGAACACAATGGTCAAGTGACGCCTATGCTCCTCTTCATTCTTCGAATAGACTACGTGTCATCAAAGAATGTGTCAACAAACTTTTGGTGCGAGCGGAAAATACGGTCCATCATCCTATTGAACATAGCAAGAGCATTTGTAAACCAAATGGCATCACTAAAAACTCATAGAGACCAAACGTCGTTCTAAACACGGTCTTGTGCACATCCTCTGGCCTTATATGAATCTGATGGTACCCACTCTTAAGGTCTATCCTTTTGAAAATTGCAGCACCCTCCTAACGGTCAAGAATATCATGAATCCTTGAAATAGGTGACCTGTTCTTGATGGTATTCTTATTCAACGCACAGTAGTCAATACACATGCGCCAAGAGCCAGGCTTCTTCTGCACTAAAAGCACTAGGAAGCAGAAAGGTGAAGAACTAGGCTGAATCAGCCACTTCTCTGAAAGCTCCTCAACTTGGCCCGTTATCTCTTTCTAGTGAGCTGCACTAACCCTCTAGGGAGGTCTGTTTGGTGGGCTACACCCTGGCACCAAATCTATCGTATGGTCCTCAGACCTCTCCAGCGGCAGTCGTGACGGTAATGAATGAGAAAAACAGTCATTAAACTCTTTCAAAAATGCTGACCTTTCTTTATCTAACACAGATAAATTTGACTCACAATTATCTGAAACATCACGTGAAAAAATCAAGTACGTAGAAAGATGATTTTTTATTACAGAAGTGACAGCCAAAGCAGATACGATAGGAATAGACTCCCCTTTGAGCTTTACATCCAAAACATGAGTTTTGTCCCTATGCTTAAGGGTGATCATTTTGCCGAAGACATCCAACACACCATGTACTCTAAACATCCACGGGATTCCCAGTAGCACATCACACCCTTCCAATGGCATGGTATAGAACTCTTCAGTGTTAACATATGATTGAATATGCAAACACAGTTTTCCAATAATGGGAGTAACACACTATGAGTGGCCAGGACATGCCAACCTTGTCTCTGCCGTGTACCCCATCTCTTCAGCTCTAATGCCCAGCTTCATAGCTAACTCTGGTGAGATAAAGTTTGCTTTGGTACCTGGATCAAAGAAGATGAGTGTCGTCTAATCTCTGACTTTACCCCATGCTCTGCATAACTCGTTGGCATCTGTACTTTGCCTGTCACCCACCATATCTAGCACCAAACTTATTGTGGGCTTAGGCTTCTTTCCTTTCTTGTTTTCTTTATCATCCGAGTCGGTTGGTCTCTTTGTGGACAATCTGTAGCAAAGTGACCAGGCTGCTCGCATATAAAGCACTTATTCTCAGCCATCAACCTTCTTTTCCTCGAGCGATTTACGCACAAAAGGCTTCCTTTTCTGTTTCTTTGCCTGCGCTCCAGAAGTCCCAGCTGAGTCCTTGTCCTTGTTGACCTTTTCCGACCCTTGTGACGCTTCAAGAGCCGTTTTCACAAAGAGCTTCTTTGCTGAATTTTTCTTTTGCTGCCCCCCTTTCACGTTGCCCAGAAACCCGCTGTCCTCTCCCTTCATCAAGGCAAGACCAATGTTGGCAACTTCCATAAGCTGAGTGAGGGTAGCCACTTTGTTCTTTGTACAGTAATCTCGAATCCCTTTAGACGGCCCACAACAATACTTCTCAACCTGCTCTGTCAGTGGCACAAACCTGTAGGACGTTACTGAGAGCAACGCTTTGCAAACCCTCCGATTGTACTCCTCTAGGCTCTTGCAAGTAGCCGCAGTGAGTTGGTGCCAATCCGTCATGACATTGGCTTCAAATTCATTTGACAGCTGTCAGCCACGCAGATGCAAACATTTGCTTGAAGTATACCTATGTGGCGGGTGTCTATCCTTGCATCAACAATGTCGTCCACCATGTAAGCGCATTGTCTTTCAAGAAAGTGGCAGCTTTCCTGACCTTAGAGAGCAGTGAATATTGTGCAAGGCTTCAGTTCTTGCACTTCACTATACATAGAGGGTAGGCAAGCACACAGTAGCTTTGGTACCTACAACAATCCACCGTACGGCTGAATACGTAGCCCCACGTAAATTTCGGAAAGTGCCCAAAAATGTGCCAAATGACACTCATGCATGTTTTCCCATTTTGTATCTTCCGGTCTAAAAATATCTCAACCGGTGGCTCACTTGACTTAGCGGCAGAGTAATAAAATGTTCCCTCTTGGCATTCTGGAGCTAATGACGCGAACAGATTTCATGGCCCAAAATAGCAATTCCCTAAATTTTAGGAGATGCTTCCATGGCACTTCCACTGGTCATCTGACCATCTATCACCACTGGGACTAGATCCAAAAATGCAATGTAGCCCAGTTATCGGGTGATCTCTTCAAACTTTGAGTAGAGCCTAGACATATTTTTAATGTACGGATTCTAGTGCCGGTCGGCCCGACCAACTCATGGCGACAAGGCCTTCCCGTCTGCGGGTGAAACTCTTGGCCGTCAGCAATTTCACACTAGCCATACAATGTCCACCCATTTGCAACTTCAAAAAGAGGGTCCCAAAAATTAAATAAAAATCATCGGAAAGAAACCAACAACTAAGGTTAGCAATTGCCACGTCCTCGTGACATCCGGACTGTCCGGGAGTACTACCACCCCCATTGAATGTAGAAACCAATGAAGTAGCAACCACAAAGATGTCTGAGGTGGCTTTGTCCTAAATGCAAGAAGCTATCTACTGCACAGCAGGTAAGAGCTCCTCCCAAGTTATAGCAGGATGGCGCGTAGAGGTAGTAAGTGACTGGAACAAGGAATCATAAGTGTCAAGAAGCTTGAGCAGCGACCAAGTTGCCATGCCCTCAGAAGAGATTTGGTGACCGCAAGCTGCGAGCTCATCACGGAGCGGAAGCATGCGGGATATGGTCTTGGATAGTCGAAAATGACGAGACCCGTAAGTCCATCAAAGTCTTTTCCAAGGCGAGGATCCTTCGGGGTGTCTTCGCCTCGTACATGTTGCAACGGAAACCTCATACCTCATGTGCAATGGTGTGAGAGCGTAAAGACGTCAACACGCTATCCGCACAATTGATGAGTAAGAAAGAGTAAACTCTGCGATGGTTCAGATTCCATTGATCAACCATAGCCTGTGTGACCACAGTACCTAATCCGCCAGAAGCAGTACCATGAGAAGAAGTAGATGGGGAGTCCGCACATGTAACAACAGACAAAGTGGTAGTTGATGATTGTAGAAGCACCAGCTGCAGGAGCAAGGCCGGGACACACAGCATTGGCAGGATCGGTAAGCCAGTCCCAAAGGTCAAACTGCATAAGCATCACCATGAACTTCATCTTCCAAACGACAAAGTTGGAGCCATCAAGCTTTTCGCAGAGAGGAAGGATGGGCATGGCTGCGAGTGTTGCCATAGGTACAGACAAAAAATCAGCAGAGAAGTCTCATGTGAAATCAACAGCAAAGGTGAGGATAGGATCAGAAAACCACGCCGGATAGAGCGCCAAAAGACCGTGAAGTAGAGGGTTAGTGACGGGAGACGCAAGGGAAACCGGAAGGGATGCCAATGAAACAAAGTCGAGGTGCTGTCCAAACCTGAAATCGCAGCAAAAGGGAGCTGGAAACTCCGCAAGAAACATCGGGGTTTGAGCAAAACGCCAGGTGATGAACACCGGATGCCTAGAAGGTAAGGTGAGGGCTGTAAATGCATCAAAACAAGCTGCAGAACAACAAGTACGTGATCGGGAAGATGCCGGAAAGGTCACGGGGCTGATCAGATTCAAAGTGGGGAGATCAAAGGGCAAAGAGCGGGGCTCCAGTTGCCCAAGATCGCAAGAAGGAAAGGCTGAAGCAGAGGGTAAAAACGCTGGTCAAAAGCTATGTCCTGCCCAAAACGCAAGGCCAAAGGGCTACCTTCCTGCAACAAGAACGCTAGGCAAAGTGCTGGCTGAATAAAAAACGCTGATGCAAACTGCTCTCCTATAAAAAACGCCAAGTCAGATGGCTGAAAAACGCTGATGCAAAGGAGGGCAGCAAGTGGCGATGAGGTAGAGGGAGGGAGGGTGAGAACAGAGATATGCAGAAGAGGGTGCTCGCCACCAAAAACGCTAGACTAGTTGTGAAAAACGCAGGCCCCAAAAAACGCTAGTGGAGCTGAGATGATTCTTTGCGATGAAATTCTCCGCAGAGTCCTCCCAAGGGTAGGCGATGGTAGATCCTCAGGCCTAGAGCTCTGATACCATGTCAGAGTAAGTAGCGGAAGGTGGAGAGAGAGAATGAGAGACAATGGCGATCAACACAGAGAGAGATGGAAAAGGCTAGCAAGCCCTAATAACTCCAGATGGCAAATCTGTTGTGTATAAGACAAGATGAATGGGAGAGTGCAACCTAGGAGAATAGGGGGTGGTAGCGCAGACCAAGGAACCCAACGACCATGTACAAGAACCCATGAATATGGAAAAAAAATGGAAAAGGACCAGAATAGGTCCGGCCGGGCAAAGTGCTGAGCAAAACCTTAAATGTGCCTGAAGATCCGTGTCCAACGGGTGTACGTACTACGGGTGGCCAACCCACAAACCAAGGACAGTGCATGTGATATGTGCAAAGACTATAGGCAAAGTGCAAAACATCTGAGATGAAGAATCTAACAAAAGGTTCGACAACCTTAAAGTAAAAAGTGGCCGAGTAAATGTGAAAGAGACCAAAATTGAAAACCCCCACTAAAGAAAATTTGGAATAAACTAACTCTTTTTCTAGCATGAGCCTTTCGCGAACACTTACGTGGGTGGCTAGATTGATCCTTGCTCTCTCTCATCCCCCTTCTCTTGCACACCTCAACTCCATTCCAACTTAGGAGAAGCACTCACATTTTTGGCCTATTTGAACACCCACAATTTGTCTTACTAGGAGGAACTACACGTACAAGATGTTAGCAGAGAGGTGAAAATGGTGAGGTTCTCTCACATAGACCTCTCTCTCTCTCTCTCTCTCTCTCTCTCTCTCTCTCTCTCTCTCTCTCTCTGGGCTTGTGTGAGCTCCCACTCGAATATGTCACGTGCACATCTAACCCTATGTGCATGTGGATAAGCTATAACTCCTAATTCTAGGGTTTAGGACAACCTAGGAAGTGTTATGGCACCCGTGTGAGCTAGTATGCACGACCTGCATGGCGAGGCACTTTAGATTAGTTGCATACCCTCTAATTGCACATGAGCATAGCCAATGCCTGCTACGTGTAGGCACTCGGAAGTGCTCCCATACAGTTGCATTAGTACCCAACCTAGGTATTTATCTACATGTGAAGCACCTCTTGTATATACCTAGATGAATCCAAGATAAGCCCAGATTCACCCTTGAAGGAAAGTGCAAGGTATAGACCCTTGGTATTCACCCAGACCCATGGTAGTCACCCACAAGACAATATAACCATCAGCTCCATCATGCATAGTATTGACTAAATACCACGACATCCCCACTGACGTCGTCAATGCCCAATAGTGGGTGTATTATTAACTAAGTGAATTTATTAACTCATTAATAAGTGACATTTTCACAAATCGTGGGATTTTTTTTGGCATTGCCCGACCCAGCTTTGATCTCATATATAAGTGACCCTAGGGGTCACTTCTCAAGCATAAGTCAGTAAGCATCTCTGGCATTTTTGCACCAGATAAGCCCATCAATGCCAACATTTTCAGTTTTCAGCCATAACCCTTGCCGCACCGTCACAAATCCAACCATCAATACTGGCGTTTTAAATTTTCAGCCTAAGACAGCTGATCCGCCAGCGTTTTTCAAATTTCAGCCCATCACTGACATCAGCGACAAGAGATCAGCCCATAGCCTCATCGCAGTTGCAAATCCCAATTAGAATCCCTAGCGTTCTGCATTTTCAGTCCTTAGCCTCGCAAAACCAAGCATCTATAGCAATATCCCATCAGCATCTCAGCATCTAGGACCATTGTGTTAGCATTTGTGCAATCTAACGCAAATAACTCTCTAGCGATACAGAGGGGGGCCCTTGATGGGGGGTTTGGAACCCCATCTGGTGATAGTTTCCTTTCTCTCTCTCTCTTTTCACTCACAAAACCTTCATTCACAGTATCACTCTCGTTTCTCTCTAGTCTTTGCACATCTCTCATGAAGTAAAAGGAACCTTGAGTACGCATTGAGCACTCATCCTGACCATTCACCATCAATCACTTTCGCTACACATTACATTGGTATTAGAGCTCTTTGGTAGTGTTCGGTATTATCACTCCCAAAAGAACCTAAAGAACCTCACTCATATTTTTTTTGTCAAAGAAGGTCCATAGCTCTGCCCCAGACTTTATAAGCCACTCCCTCCCTTAGTCCATTGCACATCGGGCGCGCTCCCGTCTTCATCGCTCTATCTTAAGGGCCACTTCAAATAACACTAAATTGAAAGAGAAATGAAATGAAATGAAATGTTATATTAACGTCTTCAAAAGACCAAGATGAGCTATGATACCAAAATGTGCACGACATACGAGACAGGGAGTGGCAAATTCCACTCCGAGAGAACACTGGCCCCAAACCTTGGCGCCCCTTTCGCTATTTCTTTATATTGCTTGAACTTAGTACAATGCCGGTACTCGCGCTCTGCACCTTCACCCGAAAGAGTGCCAGAGAATGAGCCCTCTGCACATATTTAAAGGCCCTTGGCCTATGAAAAGCTGAAAAGCTGTAAACTCAAAAGCATCTCACCCAAAATCTGGCGCTAAAAATCAGCTAGCGTAAATCACGGAAATCCCATACAAGTGCCAAGTCAACATGTCAACATAAATTGTGGGATTTTGTATTGTCTACCACGTCATCAGCTGCTACGTAATCGAGTGTTTGTGGCTTGCTTTATTTTATCTTTATCTCTAAGCACTTGGGCCCCATTGGACAGGGTCCCATAAGTTGGTGGGAACTTCTTTCAAAACAGGCCACTCGGCAAGACTTCGCAAGTTGGTAGAACTTCTTTTGATGCTTCTAGAGTTTAGGCCCTCGGCCGGGATGTACAAGTTGGCTTTGTTCTTCAGTGGCTTGACACGTCAGCAGTTTGTGACACATACCTTCCGATTGCACATGAGCATAGCCAATGTCTGCTACGTGTACGCACTCGGGAGTGTTCCCATACAGTTGCATTAGTAGCCAGCCTAGGTATTTATCTGCATGTGAAGCACCTCTTATAAGTGAGTTTATTAACTCATTAATTAGTGACATGGTTAAAAATTGTAGTATTTTTATTGGCATTGCCCGACCCAACTTTAATCCCATATATATAAGTGACCCTAGGGGTCCACTTCTCAAGCATGAGTCAGTACCCTCAGTACCAGCACCAAGTACCCGCAGTACCTAAGCATCGCTTGCGTCTTTGCACTAGATCAACCCATCAGCACCAACATTTTCAGTTTTCAGCCATAACCTCGCCACACCGTCGTAGATCCAGCCATTAGTACTAGCATTTTCAGTTTTCAGCCCAAGACCGAAGATCAGCCAATGTTTTCAGATTCAACCCTCAGATCAGCCAGCATTTTTCAGTTTTCAGCCCATCGCCGACATCGGCAACTACAGATCAGCCCATCGCCGACATCGGCAACTGCAGATCAGCCCATAGCCTCATCACTGTGTGTGTGTGTGTGTGTGTGTGTGTGTGTGTGTGTGTGGATTCTACACACATATGCAAACCCACTCACTAACTCACCTCCATATAGCCATAGAGGGCACTATCCATCTTCACTAAAAATTGAGAAAAATATACCTGTATGTATGTATATTCAGTGTCAAGTACTTATTGCTTTTTGAGACATCTAGAACCAAAACCTTTATGCCTCACATAATAACACTGAACTAGATCCAATGGATGAAACCAACCAAAGAACTCAAAACAACCCCCCAACAAAGAAACAGTAAAATATTTAAGGTGAATAAGATAACCTCTGCAAGCCTGGCTGAGAAGTGCTTGACATACTCACTCCCGATATTTTTCACTATACTATCCAGCAAATATAGCGAAGGAAGCTTTTGCTCAACAGGCACCTGGGCAACAGGCCAAAGAATTTAATCAACTTCAACCACAGGCACTGGAAAATGAGAAAATTATGTGCTTGATTCACATAATTTACCTCTAAAATGTGAGCACAAATTGCCGAGGTGATCAAACGAGCAGCATGCACATTTTCCCCAGCAATGATGGTGAGGTTAGTAATGATAGGTTTCGAGTTGAAAGTAAGCTCCGCTAGAGCTGTCTTGTATTGAGCAACAAGTTCTTGCATTCCTACATCCTCCATCTGCTTGTCATCTTCTTCTGACCTGTCCCATGAAATTTCGCTGTTTTTGTGATCAGATTCGACTACACGATTCTTACCAAAGCTTGCATGTTGCACAGAGGAAAGCTTGGGTCCAGACCTGTCATCAACTTTGGCGGATCCAGCATCTGACCTCTTTTCTGATGTCCTCTCTGCCTCCATTTGACCCTCAACAATTCTTTGATTCGACATATCTGACCTTCTTTCTACCCCTAAACCTCCAGTTGATAATGTCCGTTTAAAATCAGCTGACGCCCTACCTGATTGCCTAAAATTTCCAACTTTAGAATCTATCCGCCCCCCTGCCACGTCAGAAATTTCTGCCCTTCTCTCTATGCTTTTGCTCATTGAGGTGGGCTTTTCAAGAGATTTTTCCGTTCCCACATATTTATCTGACCTCTTGTTTGCGCTCCCTGAGTCTTCCAGCTTTCTCTCTCGATCTTCTAGCTTTGCACTCATTCTCTTGGAATTTTGAGGAGGCCACTCTACTATAGTTTCCAACCTTGATGGCCTTCTGTCGACGTTAAATTCAGGCTGTATGTCAACCAAGCTGAAATTTTCCAAACCTCGGTCAACTGTGTTTTCATAGCCTAGCGATTCACCATCACCTTTATAATCATAACCAAGGAGGGAAGGGCTGGTACCGCCTATGCGGGACATGCCTACAGGGGGGGTATCGAAGGCAAGAGGAGCACCTAACCTGCTGCCTCTTCCTAAACCAGTAAATACATTAACCTTGCCAATGTTCCCAGAACCATCTGCCCTTCTTCCAGCATCCATTGCAAAGCTATTACTGATCCCTGAAGGCGCAGCAAATGGGCGGCCATTGTTTGGGTCCATACCGCCAGGTATAACATCAAGAGGATGCCCTGGCCGAGGATACAGTAAATGGCTACCATCCATTGGTTGAACTGAAAGACTGTCAAAGGCATGGCCAGGATGTGCATAGACAGAATGACCAGCATCAGGTGCTGGCCCTGAAATCCCATCCATCAAATGACCAGAGTGACTATACAAAGAATGGGCATGACCAGGGGGACCATCAAGGTTATGCCCATACATTGCGTCAGTAGCTGAACGCCCCGAAGGTCCATCGTATGGATGACCATACATTGTATGTCCAGGGCCTGCACGCCCCAAAGGCTTGTACATTGAATGCAGACCTGCAGGTGAGTTTGTGGTAGGATCAAGACCCATACCTCTCCCACTAGGTCCTGCAACCATCCTCATGTGGGGAGGCGGCATCATCATCATGGTTGGCGCATGTTCACGCTCCATCATCACCAACCGCTCTGCACGCTCACGAGCGGCCCTCTCACGCTCGGCTGCCTCATCTCGAAATCCTCGACCACGCTTAACACCAGAGCTCCTCTGTTGCTGCTGCTGTTGATGTTGCGGGCGTCGTCGCGGCTCCTGCAGAGCTCTAGGTTGTTCGATAGGGGGAAAGGTTCCCATCCCCATGGCTGGACTCTGAAAATTTCCATCGCGCGGAAGATTAGGGGAAGGGAGAATGGGGGCGCTGCGAGGGTTCACTCGAGCTGTGCCCGCCATGGAGCACGAGCAGAAGAAAACCAGTTGGGGGGCTACGCCTTTGACTAACCCCGTGTAAAAAGATCCATAGTTAAGTAGCCTGCTTTATTTCTAGCTTTTAACACACTCACTTTTTTATTTACTTGGTTGGCCTAGAACGATCTTCTCAAAATTGTTTGAGGCTTCTCTAGGGTAAACGTCCCAATAAAAGGACATTACCTTTTGAGAGGACTCACCTCCCCCCACAAACACACAACGCCATTTGAGAAGATGGACTAGCCCATTTGACCTGGGGTTCTCCCATTTGTTGAGATTTGAGTTTGAGTATGGAACAATACAATCCTTCTTTGAAGGCATGACTGTCCTAAGTAAGTTTTTTGCATCGGGAATTGTGTCGAAAAACCTGCACGCGTTGCCAGAATGAACATCGCCAAGCTTGTTTGGAAGCACATGATGCAGCGTATCTTCTGCGTCTACCAAAGCCGAAATCACAGAAGAATGGCCCCAACACGGCAACGCGCAAGTTCATTGTCCTTAAGTTGGGGCCTTTACCCTATAGTGCATAGGAGCAAAGATCAGCTTCAACTTCATAGTAGCGAGGCTATGCAGGCCTAAGCGCTCCACATCTTCTAAGCGAAAGTTGAGACGGCCCATTAGTTCAGTTTTTAGTGCATACTTCAAGAGCTAGTAGGATAGCAATGAGTTGATGAGTTGCTAACCCGTTGTGTATTCAAATGTGCACCCCATAGCAAGAGTAATGTAGGGTGGTAAGGTACAACATTTTTGTCTTCATGGTGGGCCTTGAAGTAGTGCCATCTGTGGTTGTTTTCATTGAAGACTAGGTTTGGGTTTGGTTGTACATGAAACGGGAATCCGTGCTTGCAGACTCCATCTTTGACCTTTGGTAACAACAGCTGGTACAGCACTTGTCGAGTTGCTTCTTGAGTACGAGATCTCGAAGCTGGGCTATTTCTAGCAAAATCAAGGAGTTTGTTCCTATGGAGATATATGCAGCTATTTCATTATATAATTTCTCTCTCTCTCTTCTTCAAACACCCATAGTATCACATGAGAATGCGATGATCCTCTATTTTGACCCTTATATCTCCAAGTCTGCATCGTACCCAAAATAAAGCCTTCACAAACAAGTTTGATAGGTGCTTGAAGAGGCAGCAAAGAAGCAGCCATATCAGATTTCTGCAAACGCAGTAAACTAGTAAAATTCATATGCCCAAAATGTGCATGCCAAAGTTTAGCATCTGAAACAACCCTTGAATCCACAACTGCATTTGCAAAATTCTGCCCACACTTGTCATACAAAGTAAGCTTATACAGCCCATGGCATAAAACGCCAGATGCAACAATTTCATCATGTAACATCTAATGCACTCGTAACTTGTGAGTAGTGGAAATTGATAATATAGTGAGCATTTCATTAAGAACAAGTTCCTAATGAGCATAGAGAGAGTACTTAATTTGAGAAAGCAACATAGCAATTTACACCTAGCTAATTTGGCATTGACAATACTTGAAAAGAGAGAGAAATGGAACAATTGACAATAGTTGAGAACCGGATTTACATGGAGCCGGTTCCCCCTCCATAAAGGCTTTGTATTATAGCTTCTCCCATCAAAGGAGACTTTTGTACAATACAATTCGTGTGTTCCTTGACAAAACTTGTTGGTGCAATAAAGATGGAAGCTTCATGCACCAAATTATGCTTGGAAAACACACCTAGTGCCCCTAGCCTCAGTCCCAAGACCTCATACACCTTCAAAAATGGTGAGAGCTAGCAGGGAATGAGGATGATTGAGAGGAAGAAGATGTATCTTACGAGAAAGAAGTATTCTCCTCACATAATCGCTCTAATAGCATAGCTTAGCTTAGTAATTAGCATGGTAGAGGAGATGAGCACGCCATTGAAGCTTGGCTCTTGGTTGGATTTGCATTCCATAGCCAAGAGTTGTTGGTGTAGGCCTCTACTTCTCAATGCTTGGAGAAGGAGATGGAATTATTCTTGCACACATGAGTTGTGTGTGTGTGTGTAGAAATCTGTTAGACTAAAAATGCCCACTCTGTCTCTCTACTTGGTCGATCCCTCTTGCTTTTTTCTCTTGATGGCTTCCCATTGGCTCCTGCAAAGCTTAGCCAACCACAAATTAGAAGCATAACTGATAGCCTTGTGACATGTGTCCCCCCTTTCCCTTTTTGTGTGAGCTTTAAGTAATTAAATGATTCATTTAAACTCTCATTGGACCTTTTAGTCTTCTGACCAATAGGAATCAGGCAAGCCATTGGGCTGCTGGATGCTCATTGGTTCCCTTGGTAGACTGTCTAATAGTCTTCTAGAGAGCTTAATTTCTAATGATTCTTTTATCAAGTATTTTTAAATTGATTAGATTAATTTTACTCTAGTCTAATTCTCATTGGTCCACCTCTATGGCCACCCAATAGGATTTGAGGGGAAATTGGGGGCAGTTGGCCTAGGAGCCTGCCATGTTTCCATTCTTCCCTTTGGGGAGAGCTTGGGAGTGTGTATGTGTGTGTGTATGAATTTCTCTCTCATCTCCTACCATTAGGGCTTGCCCCCTCCTTCCTAGGGATGTGGAAAGACTTTTTAGCCTTCTTGTGACCATCCAATTTTCCCCTACTTTGGCCATTGGACAATTGAATTAAATTTAGGAACTTTAGCCTATGGAAGTCTTAATGGAGCTGAACCCTAGGTCTTTTAAGCCCCATTGAAGCACATTGCTCTTTTGCAGATTGTCCCCCTTTGGATCCCTATTTTCCCTCCTTTGGATCCCTGCAGAGACCGGTCTGGCAGCCTTACCAATATTCTAGCTTTTACTCCCCTGGTACTTCCCCATATTAAATGATCAGTTTAACATGAGAAAATCATTTGGGAGAATTAGATATTAGTTTTAATGACATTGCCTCTCTCTTGAAATCATAGTCGTCCTCGGCTATGAGGTACAGAAGATAAAGCCTAGTCATTAGTTCGTTTGCTAGCGGGTAGAAGATCCCTATTTTACCTTACGACACAGTTCCAGAATGGATGACTAGTCCATTTGGTGCTTGACAGCCTTAGCTATCGCAAGCATGTCTGCACATTAGTCCATATCAATCTTCCATAGTAGAATGACAAACTCTACTTTGTGTTCTAGAGACGTCATCTTCACAAACATGATCCTAAACATGCATACTTATTAACATAAGTGCACAATAAAGAAAAGAGAGTCTTATAAGACAAAAACTGTGTTCATTTATACGTATTTACATTTGCTTACTCTAGGGAATCATTGTAAGCATTCACAAGGTTTAGGTTATCCTTTAATTGTATGCCTTGCATCCATCTAGCATCTTCAAAAGATTAATTTTTTAACTTGATAAGATATCGTCGAATAGTCTTACCGCCTCTCAATACCTTGTCGTCATGCCGAGAATGGACTCGGGTTGCAGCACCTCTTCTTGGTCCTCGATCTCCGGTGGGTCTTCAATGGTTGCTTCTTGAGGTGGCTCTCCTTTGTAAGGCTTTAGTAGGCTCACGTGGAAAGCATTGTGTATGAGCGAATGGTTGGGCAACTTAAGTTGATAGGTCATCTCATTGATTGGCCTAAGAATCTCAAAGGGGTCATAGTACCTTTTTGCTAGCTTAGCATAGTACTTTTGGTGTCCCGTAGGATTCTTGCTTGTCATGTGCCTTAATCGAGCCTTGGGAAACTTAGCAAGACCCAATCATTTTGTTTAAAGGCTAGGGCTCTTCCGTGCTTATCAACAACAGCCTTTTGCCTTTGCTGAGAGATGGATACAACATCCTTAATCTTTAAAAAAGATTCTTGCAGGTCTCGGCTATATTCATCTGCAGCAAATATCTTCAGATGTACCTTGAGGATCAGGGGACTTTTTTAATCTTCCCTCTATCACCTCAAAGGGTGCTTTTCCTGTGGAAGTATGTACAGTGTTATTGTAGGCATACTCCACTAAAGGTAAGTAATTCTCCCATTGGGACTTTTGATCTACTTTTGTGACATAAGCTTTTAGTAGATCGAAAATTGTTAGGTTAGCTATTTCACTTTGGCCATCCGTTCTTTTGCGGGTGATAGGCCAAAGAGAAATTAGCCTTGTACCTAAATCCTCAAAGAGACCCTTCCAGAAATTACTGGTCATTCTAGGATCTCTATCTGACACTAAGGACATTGGCAAGCCGTGGTACTTGAAGAGTTGTGATATAAAGAGGGTTGCCATTTGATGGGCCTTGATAGTCTTTTTGACAGGTATGAAATGTGCTTGTTTGCTAAACATGTCTACTATCATCCATGTTCCTGTATTCCCATGGATAGACTTGGGTAATCCAAAGATAAAATCCATGGATATGCTCGGTGAATTAGGGATTGGCAAAGGTTGAAGAAATCCATGTTGCTTCCCTCTATCAAACTTCGTCTTTTGGCATACGACACATTTTGAAACATACTCTTGTATGTTTGCTTTCATGGCAGGCCAATAGAAGTATGTTTCTATCCCTTTAAGGGTAGACTGAATCCCTCTATGCCTCGCATAAGGAGGAGCATGAGATTCATACATTACTTTCTCACGTAGTGAGTTACACATAGTCTATTGCCATAGAGAAGATAACCATTTTGTAGGGTAAATGGTTCTTCCTTCTTCCCTAGTGCAAGGGCTAAAATCTCATCTCTGAAGTCGAGATCGATAGCGTACTCATCTATCATAGAAGATAGATCATTGTGAGTTGCTATGGATACCACATTCACTCTCGGTCGTCTTGAGAGTGCACCGGCCACTTGATTATGCTTGCCAGCAATGTGAGCATATAAAAATGAAATTACGAAAGAAAAATTTTCCACCTCATTTTTTTGTCGGAGAGCTTGGTCTGCATCATGAAGTACTTAAGGCTTTGGTGATCCGTTCGCAGAATGAAAGGAGTTCCCAATAAACAGTGCTTCCACGAGTCTAGAGCATGTATAACTACTAAGAGTTCCTTCTCTTATATCCCTAGAGCTTGCTCAATAGGGTCAAGCCTTCAACTTTTGTAGGCTATGGCATGCCCTTCTTGAAGCAAAATAGCTCCAAGGCAATCACCACAGGCGTCGCATTGAACCTCAAATGCCTTTGAGAGATCCGGCAGTGTAAGCACAGGTTGAGTGATAAGTTTCTCTTTAACATTTTCACAAAATCATTGTTCTCCTTGGTAGACCATGTATACTTAACGTTTTTCTTTGTTAGGTCATGTAATGGTCCCGCGATTTGTGAGAACTTTTCTATGAAGCGTCTATAGTATGCACACATATCTATAAAGCTACTAATAACAATGGTGAACAAAATGGAGATGAGATAGGCCTACTAACCATACCTTTCTCAACCAACTCATGCACTTGCCGCATAATCTCCTCTTCTTGAGCTTGAGAAACTCGATAAGGAGGTTTATTAGGCGGTGAGCTTCCAAGAAGAAGTTCAATTGCATGGTCGTCATCCCCTCGTTTGGGAGGTAGCTCACAAGGGATGTCGTCAATAAAAACATCTTGGAATCCCTTGAGGAAATTAGATAACTCTAATTCCTTTTGATTGTTTCTATCTTCTTTTGCTAAAACATTAGCTTCACTTTAAGAATCTTTAACCAAAATCATTTACATAGAAATAGAACTCATTATTGACTTATTGAAAGCTTTCTTATGTACAGTGGATATGGTACTACTCAACTCCTTAGCATCTATGTACCTATCTTTTTTCATGAACCTAAAGTAGTTTTGCAAAGTAGATTTGCCTTTCAGGGAATTTAACATTGGCAGCCATGCGATCAAACCATGGTGCCCCTAGGATTACATCTTCATGCTTCAGAGGAGAGATGAAGAAATCCTCCTTGTCCACATAGCTTTGGACATGGAGCCTCAATTTCCCAATTAAGGGAGTGACTGAGGCTTCTTGCCCCATGAAAGCACCATCGGCAGGTAGGAAATCTCCCATCTCATAGGCTTGTATGCCTAGCTTGGTGGCCAACTCTGTGGATATGAAATTGTGGAAGGTGCCGCGGGAAGCGTGTGCGAGTGCAAGTGCAAGTGCAAGAGTAGAGAGAGAGAGAGACCTGCTTTTGGGTGGAGTGCACAGCAACGTTGTCCTGTTGCAACTCCTTATTCTTTTGTGTATTAAAGAAAAAGTGTATATAGATTAAGTTAGTAGATGGGTTAGTAGTAAGTGGGATGTCTGGCCAGTTGGCCTAAATCCCAACAAACTCCCACTTGAAGGCCAACACAGCCCAAGTGACCTGGTATGTACAACCGTGAAGCAATCTAGTGGCTTCAACCTATACCCATCAACTCACTGCAATGTGTAAACCGTAAGCCTTTCGTCAAAGCATCTGCTGGGTTGTCATTAGTGTGTACGTTGACCAAATCAATGAGCTTTTTGGCCAAGAAATCTCTCACGAGATGATACCTGACTTCAATGTGTTTTGATTTGGAGTGAAACACGGGATTCTTTGCCAATGCAAGAGCACTCTGACTATCACAATATATCACTGGAGTCTCATCAATGCCAAGATTTCTGACCAAGCGAGATAACCATACAACCTCTTTACTTGCATCCGACAATGCAACGTACTCTGCTTCCGTAGTGGAAGACGACGTACAATCTTGAAGACATGACTGTTGCTCCAGCAAATATGAAGACATAGCCAGATGTCGATCTCTTATTGTCGACACAACCCGCATAGTCCGCATCCGCAAAACCCACGATGGATGCATCACTGTTTCCGAAGCGTAAACACCTACGAACCGTACCTTTGAAGTTCATAAGAATGTGCTTCACTGCTTCCCAATGCTTGCGGCCGAGATTTGCCATATATCGGCTCACCACTCCCACTGCAAAAGCAATGTCTAGCCTTGTGGCTACCATAGCATACATGAGACTGCCCACTACCGAAGAATAAGGTACCTTAGCCATTTCAGCTCGCTCAGCATCATATTTAGGTGCATCTTCCTTGTTGAATTTCAAGAATGCCTGCATTGGGGTACTCAATGCTTTCCCCCCCTGCATATTGAAACGCTGCAAAACTTTCTCAATGTATGTTTCTTGAGATAACTCAAGAATACGACGTTTGTGATCTCTTTTGATTCACATGCCAAGAAAGTGTGTAGCATCCCCCAAATCTTTCATTGCAAAATTATTGCTAAGTGTTTTCTTCAAGTTGGCAATTTTCACAATGGATTTCTCAGCTATAAGCATGTCATCAACATACAAAACTAGAATGATCATCGAGCCATCATCTAGCTTTCTTGTGTACAAGGAGTGATCCTCTTTGCTCCTTTTATACCCTCGAGACCTCATACATGCATCAAATTTATGATACCACTGCCTTGAACCCTGCTTTAAGCCATAAAGTGCCTTTTTGAGCTTACATACTAGCTCCTCATGAGATGCGTTCTCCTGAACAAACCCTTCAAGCTGCAACATGTAAGCATCCTCATCGAGATCCCCGTGAAGAAATGTTGTCTTCACATCCATTTGGACAAGTTCCATGTCCTCAATCGCTACAAGACCAAGTACGGTTCTAAGCGTTGTCATCTTGACCACAGGCAAGAAGATTTCATCAAAATTGTCTCCTTTTGTTGTTTGAACCCCTTGGCTACAAGTCTAGCCTTGTACTTTGGATTTGGATCACCTGAGATAAATTTCTTATTGTAAACCCATTTGCAAGGTAAAGATTTCGCATCATTTGGCAATTCTACCAAGTCCCAAGTGTCATTAGCCAAAATCGAGCTATACTCAGATTCCATAGCCTGCTCCCACTTCACCCCATCATCCGTCATCATGGCTTCTTGGTAGCAGCTTGGCTGACCACAATTGGTCAACATGATGTAATCAAGACCTGGCTCGGAACACGCAAGTGAACGAGAGACTCTAGTAGACCGTCTTGCTCCTTGACCATTACTATCCACTCCCTCTGGAGCATTGCTAGTGGAAGGTACATCACTAGCCCGCTCAGTTGATTTCACTGTCTCTGAGGCAACATCCTCAAAAGTGACTCTTCAAACCTCTATTTCCTTGATAGATTGTTTATGCATCTTTGACTCATTGAAGATCACATTTGAACTATGGATGACTCGACAAGATTCCGAGTGCCAAAGACGATATCCCATCTCTCCATCTGCACCATATCCAATGAAAATACATTTGTGTGACTTTGGCTCTAACCTCTATCAAAGTTGTTTAGGCATGTGAGCATAAGCTTCACAACCAAAAACACGTACATGGTCATAGTGGGGCTCATGTTTAGACCGTAACTCTCTAGAATCTCATAATTCAATGGTGTACTAGGTGAACGATTTATAATGTGCACTGCGGTCAAGACGGCTTCTGCCCAAAAGCCTTGTGTGAGATTTGCCCTAGAAAGCATGGTTGTGACTCTTTTCTGAATCGTACTCAGCAACTCCATTCAGAGCTTGTGTGTATGGTGCAGTAAACTGCCTTTTAATCCCCCTTTTAGCACAGGAAATTGTCAAACTCCTTGGAGACATACTCTCCACCGTTGTTAGTCCGCAACCTTTTGAGTTTCTTGCCAGACTGATTCTTAACAAGTGCCAAAAATTTATGGAACACAGGATGAACTTGATCCTTATGTTTCAAAGGATATGCCCACACCTTTTGAGTAGAGTCATCTATGAATGTCACAAAATAGCTGCCCCCCCCTAGAGATTTGGTTGACATAGGACCACAAACATCACTATGTACTAAATCTAGAGGTTCAGCGCGCTTTTGACCTGATGGTAAGTGCACGAACCTAGTCTGTTTTCCATAGATATAGTGCTCACAAACAGGAAAGTCAACATAAGACAAGACAGGTAAGTAGCCAAAATGAGTTAGAGTTCTCATTCCTTTTTGGCTAATATGACCTAGCCGACAATGCCACAACTCAGTAGACGGTAGCTCGACTATAGATATGTAATCATGACCAACATCTGACACATGCATGGAATACAAGGTACCATGCTTCTGACCTCTGAGTACAACAAGATTACCTTTGCGTACTATCCACGAACCATTGCCAAATGTGGTGTTGTAGCCCAAATCATCAAGCTGACCAACAGAAATCTTTTAAACTTGGGCACATGTATGACATTACATAAAGTAAAGTGCATGCCATTCCTTAGATGCATTTGACATTTTTGACACCCTTAATGTCTAGTTCATAAGCATCACCAAGTCTCACTTTGCCACAAGAGTGAGAATAAGTAGAGAACAACTCTCTATGTGGTGTCACATGGAAACTGGCACCAGAATCTACTATACAATTCTGTGCATACTACGCATCTTCTGTAACAAGAGCCTCGACAGGTAGATCTGTTGTGAAGATCAATACGTCAGAGGTAAGTGGCATAATAACCGCTGGAAGAGTGTCTACAATAGGAGCATTTGAATACTCTAGCACATTGATCTCCTCTAACTTTGCTTTGCCCTTATTTGAATCATCAGACTTAGAAGTGTCACCGGATTGTTTATCCTTCTTGCTTTGCTACCATTTCCTACAATCCTTCTTCACATGCCCTTTTTTCCTACAATCCTTCTTCACATGCCCTTTTTGATGGCAATGATAGCACTCGACATTACACATAGAACCCCAAGACTTACTGCGTGAGCCCCCACGTTCCTTGCTTTTGGCACGACTTTCAGTGCGACCCCTTTGTCTATCACTAGCAACATACCATCACCATCCTTCTTGCCTTTGAGAGATTTCCTATGGATCTCCTCGGTAAATAGACTCCCAAGGATGTCATTGTACACTAGATCGGTACCAAGTGCTGAGTTGCTAATCGCAGTACAGAACGTATCCTAAGATGAGGGTAAACTGCATAGCAAGAAGATACATTTGATTTCCTCATCGAAGACCAAACCTTGAGTGGTCAACTGAGTGAAAATGATATTGAACTCATTAATGTGAGTAGAAATAGTGCCCTCTTCCTTCATACGAAGGTAAAACAGCTTCTTCATAAAGAAAACCTTATTAGTCGCACTTTTGTTCTCATAACTCGAACACAACTTATCCCATACATCTCTAGCAGTCCTTTCTCCAACTATAGTAAAGTACACAGATTCGGCCAAATGCAAATGGAGAGTAGATCTGGCCTTAGCATCAAGTCTCTCCCACTCAACATTTGTATACTCGCCCTCTAGGTGCTCCATGATAGGATCTAACTGGCCTTTTTGTATAAGAACATCTTGAATTTGCTCTTTCCAGATAGCAAAATTTGTTCCATCAAATTTTTGGATATTGTAATTATCCTTTTCACCACTAGATGACATGGCTGCAAGCTAAAGATAATATGGTGATAAACATTGGTAATTCTGGGAAAAATTCGACAGAGTTTCCCCATAAAAACTGACAGAATCTCATTCCAAAACTATCACAAGAGATCAGTAATGCATCGAAAGTAATGCTCTCAGATCATAAGACATGCGCATCAACCACTAATTGTGCATAAAAAGTCAAAGGCTGACCCAAGATTGCCAACACGACATCAAATGCACATAACCCTCTCTATACATGTCCTATGGCGAGGCACGAAAAAGGGCTACTCCAGCAACCTGTATCACCGAAAAGATGTCAACATTTGAGAATCCCCCAGCTCAAGAAAACCTCACGCTATCGACCCTCACAAAAGGTTAAGTAGACAAGAAACCAGCCCAGTCTCAGAAAGGGCCTCCGAACCAAGTATCAGAAACGGTCGACACTGCCAGAAACAAGCCAAATCGGCTCCACAAAAGGTACATATGGCACTTTTCGCAACTCAACGTACATCCACTATCAACAATATTGCAAGGTGTAGTATACGCGCTCAAACAGACGCCAAACAAAATATGCAGGCAATAAACAAATCCCTGCGGGGAGTAAAACCGCTCTCAAAAGAGCTGAAGCACTATCAAAAGTGCCAAAACAATGCATATGCGCATCAAGTACTCCCACTGAAAAATGTGTTGATGCAAATCACTACAACCTGTAAGAAACCTGGATGTTTTGTATGTATGCAAGAACCTGCGAGGAGATGGATGCCTGAAAAATCCGAGACAATGTCGATGCTGAAAAGTGCTCCTAATCAGCCCATAAACACTATCTCAATAACACCATCCCAAAATAGTCTCCGAACAACCTGCACATGTGTCCTGTACCTGTACCTGTAGCTGTAGCAAAAATGGAGTTGAAAAATACAACTCCTAAAGCGTAGCTTGGATGAAGCTTTCGACTGCACGAACAGCTTCGAAAGGGGGGTAAAACTCCAGGACACGTGATGGAAACGCTCTCGGAATGCTGAATTTGCCGATGCCAAAATCAAAAACCTGTTTGCAGTTTTGAAAGTGTGCATGCGCGGACGCGAAAACGGCAAGCACAAAACTTGCTCTGATACCAGTTGGAGGTGCCATGGGAAGCGTGTGCGAGTGCAAGTGCAAGAGCACAGTGAGAGAGAGACCTGCTTTGGGTGGAGCGCACATCAACGCTATCCTGTTGCAGCTCCTTATTCTTTTGTGTATTAAAGAATAAGTGTATATAGGTTAAGTTAGTAGATGGGTTAGTAGTAAGTGGGATGTCCGGTCAGTTGGCCCAAATCCCAATAATTGTGAGTAGAACCAGGGTCAAAGAGAATGAAAGCATCATGTTCTCTTACCTTTCCCCAAGCATGGCATAGAGGAGATCCTTTGTGATGAGCATCGTCTTCTTGAATTTCGACCAAGGAAGCTCTATGAGGCTCATTACGTGTATTCTTGTGGGGACAAGCACAATAGGCATGCCCTTGCTCCTGCACTTGAAACAACGGTTATCTTTTTGATAGCGCTCTAGCTCTTCAGGAGAGAGTTTATTTTTGCCTTTATAAACTCTTTTCTCCTTGGCATTGTTGTTGTTGGCGTTGCTTTTGGGAGACTTTTGGACGTTGTCCTTCCCCTTAGGCTCATTACGGTCCTTATTTTCCATGGGCTTAAGATTTCTCTTAGCCCCTTGTTGAGAATTGATTCTTGAAGCCACCATAGTATGGTTTATGACCGCATATATTGTGCGTGGCCTTTGGGAGTTAACATACTCCGCCATATCCTCATTTAAACCCACACAAAATTGTTGTTTTTGCTCTCCAACTATTTTTGAAGATAGTGGCTTTGAGGTGTAAATCCCAATTTTGTCTACATATTTGTGAATAGATCCATAGGGAGAGAGCTTCAAGCTTCGCCATTCGGTGAGTACTTTGTCTTTGGCATTGGTAGCAAAAAACTGCTTCATGATGGAAGCTCTTAAAGCTTTCCATGTTCGTGGAGCTTCACTGTTTTCTTGTAGGCTAGACCACCATTTCCTGGCAGACGTTTGAAAATGCACAGCTACATGATGTAGCTTAGAGGACTCCGTGAAGCCCTCATCTCCAAACATGTCAGGACACCGGCAAGGCCGGACTAGATAAGGTAGGGCCGGGCTAGGCGGTGTGGAACGGGGAGTCCAACTAGGGCAAAGGGCCAAGGGCATGCCTATATAAAGGGTGGTTGGGTGGTGGACTCTCAGTCTCTAGTCACCCCTGTCTTACATTGGTATCAGAGCATGGTCTATTTTGGGCAAGAGGGCGTGGAGCTTTTTGCATGCTCCTCTCTTTGAGGGCGTGAAGAGCCGCTTGCTAAGGGGGACGAGGAAGTCCCACTGTGTGAGAAGTGCCGCTTGTGCCGGGAGGGAGGTGACCTCGACCTCCGCCATATGCTGTGTGGCTTAGCCCGACGGATGCGTGCTGCGGAGGGGAGGGGTTTACGTCACTGGAGCGACGCCCAGAACGCAACTGACGGGCAGTTCTCTCTCTCCCTCGCCCTCGCGGCACTGTCGTGGTCACCATAGCTGACTATAGAGGTTTTTTTTCACACACAAGGCACCCAAAGGCCTTTGGCCTTGGGCATTTCATCAAAAAATCTCAAGCTAGGGTGCGTTCCCACCCGGGCACACACCCCATACACAAGCTAGGGTGTTCGATAGTTGTCGGCGGAGATCTGACACAAGCATAGGCAAGGGGCCACCGAATTCTAGGGAAACTATCAGAATTAAAGAAATTGCAGAAGTCGATAGAAGTTAACGTTTGACAGAGTTGAAGTTTCGGAAGAATATCAGTTGTCAACGACGTTTCAAGCAGTACAATTTTTTGTCGGCATCGTCAAGCATAGTTGATTCAACTATCAAGAGCTTGCGTATACGGTGGACTACTATCGATTTTGATGGAGTGAGCACGGCTACTCTACTTTGCGAGTGCTCCCAATATCAGGTATATTTTCTGAGTACTTATTTCACCGCACTGTGTAGCCATGCATTCGGATATCAATATGACATTCGATTTTGAGCAAAGTACTCCTGATCCTACCAATGATGGCCCGCGGCCGGATCCTCTCAAGGAGAGTAACCGTGACGCTATGGCAGGAGAAGATACTTATGAGTTGCTCGATATTCAAGAATTTCGTGCACTTCAAACACGGATGACAGTCATGGATGAAAATTTTAAAGTTTAAATGAAAATGTTACTAAACTTTCACATTAGTAATTTAATTAATGCATCAGCAGTCTAAGAGTCTTGTGACACCCACATGCATGAGCACGTTGGCACACAAGGGCAAGGCCCAATTAATGATGCGTTGCATACTCTCACTTCCAAAGAGGTGGATGACTTTGTTAAAGAACTTTAAACCACCAGTCTTTAAGGGCGAAGACCGAGACCGCAATAAGGATGCAGTGAACATCTTTCTTAGCAAATGGGATGGAATTCACGCCTTATGGCGTACTCCGGATGCATTCAGAGCTCTGCAGACGAGCTTAACTCTGGAAGGCAAGGACTACAAATGGTGGATGTCTCTCAAGGAGAAGAACATCATACCACAGAGTTGGGCAGCCTTTGAAGCAATGTTTAGCGAGGAATTTTTGCCTACAAACGAGGCGGATCGGAATTGGACGGCTTGGGACACATGTTCCATGCACCAATACCCATCACTCCTTGATTATATCTCTCACTATCGGGAGGTTATCCTCAAGTTGGAAGGCTTGGATACCTTTCAACAAGTACGAGGGTTCATACGAGGTCTGACACCTGAGCTTAAGAAGTATGTCAAGACCCAAGACCCTAAAACACTTGAGGAAGCCATAGTGAAAGCACATATTCATGATGACCCTGATGAGAAGAAAATACATAATAGTAACGTGCCTGCTAGTATACATGGTAATACACGCACTCAGTATGGTCACAATAAAAGATAATTTCTAGTTGCTAATTCAGATGCATCTAAAAAACCCAAGGGGTCCTCTTTCTCCTGAGGATTTTGATAAAGCCAGGAAAGAGAAGTTATGTTTTCAATGTTTAGGGAGAGGTCATGGCAAAAAGGATTGTCCCAAGGGGAAATCTACTGCTCAAGGGAAGGAGAAAGCAGTGCACACGGTGCAACTATTGCCTCTTGAGTCTTCCTCGAAATTCTCCACAGTGGAAGTAACACACATTGAGGTGGTGCATGAATGCTATCTTACAGCTTCCATGTGGCAACAAACCTTTGGACCACATGAGTTAGTACGTATGCATGGATATCTGCAAGGGCACAAGGTGTGTATCTTGGTAGATGATGGTGCTACTCACAATTTCATTAATTATGGATTGGTGAAAAAAGCTCAAACTGCCTCAAACTCCGAGTACCCACCGCTACAAGGTAGCAATGATGAATGGACATGATACTGAAATATGGGATACTCAATGTTGAGCTGTTCCATTGGAAGTACAAGGGTACTCTACTTGTTTGGATTTTCAGGTTATGAACATGGAAAGGGATGATGTGGTTCTTGGTAGGGAGTGGTTGCATAGCCTAGGACCATCACTGAAGCGTAGCTATGAGCACAACAGCTTAATGTTTGAATCCATGGTGCACATGTGTTGTTGTTAGGAGAAAAGGATATACCTTCATCACCACTGATTGGTACCGATGAGCTTATGCAGCTCATTTTTTATAATGAAATAGATCAGGTTTTCTTGTGTTACTCACTGTCTCATTTTTTTTCTAACATTGAATCTGTTGAACATTCCTCAACGCCGCATGCTTCTCTCTCCTCTATTCCACCAATTGCTAATTCTAAACAAACAAACATTACTAGTCAATTACAACAATTATTAAAGGAATTCCAAGATGTATTTCCTAATGATTTGCCATCAGGATTACCGCCGACACGATCAGTACAACATAGCATTGACGTGGCTGCAGGCCGTAAACCTGTTAGTAAACCACCTTACCGTATGAGTTACTCAGAGGCTGCTGAGGTGGAACGCCAGCTTGCTAACTACCTTAGCAGAGGGTTTATGCAAACTAGTTCTTCACCATGGGCTTTACCTATCCTTTTAGTGAAGAAAAAGGAATGCAGTATGCGCATGTGCTTAGACTATCGGGGCTTAAATGCGGTTACGGTTAAGAACAAATACCCATTGCCAAGAGTAGATGAGTTATGTGATAAGCTAACTCATGCTCGCATTTTTACGAAAATCGACTTGCGGTCAGGATATCACCAAGTCCGTATTCGGCTTGCCGATATACCTAAGACTGCATTCCGAACATGGTTTGGACACTACGATTTTTTGGTGATGCCCTTTGGGTTAACCCAATGCGCCCGCAACATTCATGACACTTATGGATAGTGTCTTGAAGCCATAGTTGGGCAAATTTGTTATTGTTTTCCTCGATGACATCCTAGTCTATAGTGCTTTTGAAGAAGAGCACTTACAACATCTCAGGCAGGTGTTTCAGTTGTTACGTACAAACAAGTTATATGCCAAGGAATCTAAATGTGATTTTCTAAAAGATGAAATTCATTATTTAGGGCATTTTATTTCAGCTCATGGCCTATACATGGATCAATCCAAAGTGGATACCATTAGAAAATGGCCTCCTCCTAAAAGTCTGGAAGAATTATAGATATTCTTAGGATTTGCAGGTTTTTATAGAAGGTTCATTAAAAACTATGCTCAAATTGCTTTTCCTATGATGGATCAACTTAAAGGCAAAGGAAAAGCTTTTCAGTGGGGACCCGCTCAACAGCACAATTTTAATACGCTCAAGGATGCATTAGCTACAGCTCCTATACTGGCTATTGTAGATCTTTGAAACCATTCATTTTGGAAACGGATGCCAGTGATCGTGCTATTGGAGCAGTCCTGTACAGGACAGATGACCGAAGCTTGATGCAGCTCAGCAGAACTATTCTGCTTATGAACGCAAACTCTATGCAATAGTGTCTGCCTTAAAGACATGGAGGCATTATCTGTATGGTGCTCAGTTCAAGATTGTGTTTGACCATGAAAGCATCAAATGGTTTACACAACAAACAGATTTAAAGGGTCGAAAAGCCAGGTGGGCCGAGATCCTTTACGAATATGACGCCAAGCTAAGGTATCGCAAAGGCCGATACAATGTAGTGGCAGACGCTCTAAGTAGAATACCAGAGATCAATTCGCTCTTGTTCACGGAACTTCCACTACAAGAGGTTGTGTGCTCTTGTGACGCTGTTAGCGACGGAAATACAATGGGTTTTTATAACCCCCGGCGTCGCTAAAACCGTCGCTAATAGCGTCGCTACGAGAGCGTCGCTATAGGCGTCGCTATATGCGTCGCTATAAGTGTCGCTATATAGAGACGCTCATAGCGACGGTTATAGCGACGTTTACACAGAAGTCTATAGCGACGCTCATAGCGACGCTACAGAGCCATAAATAGCGACGGTTATAGCGACGCCCGAGAGAATTTTTTTTGGTGACAGGGCATTGAATGCCCTGCCACCCATCAAGCATATTGCACTTGATTCACTTTTTAAAAAAAGTGCAAGGGTAGATAATAGACCCAAAATAGTCACCCACAAGACGCATTGTTTGCAAAATTGACAAGCGTAAAATTGACAATTGTACACATCATAGGCAAAATGAATTGATTGGCAAATGTAATAATGACAATTGTACAACATCATAGGCATAAAGAATTGATTGGCAAAATCAACTGCGGTGACAAATGTAATAATATACATGGTTCAAAAAGACGTATAAAATCAGTCTCATGATACATAAGCTATGAGAAACCCTAAACTAATGCTATCTAGCTATGGCTAAACTGACGTCGTCTAGTCAGACGTCTCATCGCGTCCAAGCGGCGTATCTGTCGGATTCTGCAAAAAAAGACAATAAGACAGCTTTCAGTAAGTATAAACATATAACGACATTTATAAAACAATACAAAAAATAGAAAAGAGTAAACCCTAATACTAACCATGCCGCCGCGAGAACCGAGAATGTCCATCAGGGCGTTTAAGCCCTTCCTGCCTTCGTACTCGCGCTCGTACGGTGTGGGATCATGTCCTGTCATCGACCACTGTCAAAACATACAAAGATTTCATTATGTTAGAATTAAAAAACTCATAAACCCTAAACTATCGAACATAAAGAGCAATGTGAAAACACTTACAAAATCGGCCTCAAATGATGCCCATCCACCGCTCCCCAAGTGGTGCGAGCTCCCTGCCTCTACTCGCGCTCTGGCTGCATCCTTTTGTTGCTTCCACTTGTCGGGATTCTTGTGCGCTGCTTTCTTCGCATTCTTCCAATCTTCTTTGGGCAGCCAATCTGGCCTGTTTCACCCATGCTTGATTGCTTTTTGCACTTCGGAACGCTTGTGTTTGCAGTATTCGCGCATTCGAATCTTCATCAGGTCTTCATTGAAGCGCTGATCCCGTGTTGGAACGGGAAACTCATCATGAAGTATGCTGATGACTCTGTTTTTTAAATCACTTGGTACTTCACTCCATTTGTTTAGTATGTAGTGTCTAAACAGCTGAGAGCAAAGACCACGCATGCGCGAGATCACCTTCTTGCCGTCATCATCCATGATGATGCCGCCGCTGAAGTCGACGGAGTAAGGCAAGCCCTCTGGCCGGTGACGCGTGAACCTGGGTGTCCCGGCAGGGGTCTCTAGCGGCGTGTCGATGGGGGTACGGACGTCAGGTGTCTCCACCGGCGTCTGGGTCCCGAAGCGAGGAGTGTCGAGTGGGGTGGCTCCTGGCGGAGTAGGTAGAGATGTGTAGCTGCTAGGAACAGTCAGCTGCGCAAAACCTGGTGTAGATGGCGATGTTGTGGCTGGTGTGGGGGCGGGCAAAGAAGGGGAGGGTAAAGAGCCTCGTCGAACACGAGGCGGTGTGGAGGCATCGGCGACGGAATCCCCACAACAACTGCCACCGCCACCACTAGAGCGCCGGTGTCTAGACGAGTGTGAAGCTCGTCTCGTCGACGCCGAAGCTTCGGAGCGCGCCGAATGCTCCGAAAGAGAGGGAGATGCGGATGGAGTAGGAACGCGCGATGGTGCGCCAGAGCGATGACGCTCCATGTACCACTGTCTCTGCTGCGGTGACAAAGAAGAAAGAAACTCCTCATCATCCATACCTGCATTAAACACACGAATATTTAAACTTAATATTGAATGAATAGAGTAGACAATGACGCAAAGACCATTAAATACAATGACGTAATGATGCAATGAATTGAGTGATTGAAGAGGCAAGTCGAAAACTCAGAATTTTCAATCAAAAGATGTGAGCGCGAGTAGAAAAGAGCGTTATACACCATGGAAGGTACTTAGAGAGCCAGAGCTTTTACAACACGGAGCAAAATTATTCAAATACAATATTTGTGGCTTTAAGAGATCTCTCTCTCATCCTCGCATAACTCAGCATAACTTCCTATATCTATATAGAGCTCTCCGTTTAAACACATATCCTTTGTTTCATTTTGTAGCTCTTCTGCATGCACCCCATATAGAGTAGTAGCATCTTGATGCTCGTCTGGCACCACCGCATCGGCTTCTGATTGAGCATCTTCTCTGATCTCCTCCATTGATGCCGTTGTGATTGGCACATGGTAGCCTTCATACGTCCTTGCACTACGAGGGTCTACCTCTATGACGTACCACCAGTTTGATGTAGACTTTGTAGGATGAAATATTACCTGCCAGAGCCACATAACTTACATGAGAGCTTTCAAGCACATAACTTGTAAAAGGGGGATGTTAACTATTTACATACTTACTTGTTCACAATGCTCGGGTAGTACGAAAGTGTCTCTTAGGTCAGTCCATTTCTTAGTAGAATCCACCTCAAGAAAACCAGACTCTCCTCTACGCACAGTAGCGTTGGGACCCTCCATGATTATCTTGAACCATTGCACGTCGAACAAGTCGACAAAAAATCCTCCGTAATCGATCCTCAAAATCTGTTGTAGCGTGCCGAAGTAAGTGAGTTCCGCCACCACAGGATCTGCATCAGAGGAACGTCGTCGACTAGACTGTTCAAATTTTGCCATGATTCCACAATCTTGAGTAAAACGCTTTTTGTCGATCCGTTCCACCCTAAAATGTCGACCTTTACACCATGCTACTGTGTATGACTTATACTACAACGAACAAAGATTATGAGTGGCCGTTCAAACGTTTAGAAATAAAGTCACTAGCTAGTTGTACATTGCAAACTTACCTTGGTCGCGCAACCCCGAGAGTACTCCCACTCTTCCTCAGTCACTTCGTCACCGCATTGTTGTGCGCTTTTCAATTGGTTGTGCAACCATCTTAAGCTCATGAATGTTGGTAGGCTCTCCAGAACCGTCGAATAGTGGATCGGTGGTCGTCTTCCCCGTCTCCACTCGATTCGTGCCCTTTGTCGCTCTTGCTTTGCATCCTCATATTGTGAAATCCACTTTTGCATCACTGGATTGTGAAGCATGCAAAATCGGTTGATTTTAGCCTCTAGATCTTCCGTCATCTTCTTCTCAACACCGAGATTGCACATGACAATCCCAGATATGCGCTCATCATCTATGGTTCGCCATAGCGTGTCCCGGGCATTATCAAATCCGTCTAGCCACTCACCAATGTACACTAGGGACTCTGATACCAACCAACCTTCTGCCATGCTACCCTCCGGACATGCCTTTTGACGCACATATCCCTTAAGCGTTTTCATGAAACGTTCTAAGAAGAACATCCATCTGGAATGAACTGTGCCAGCTATTTCCACCTCATCAACTATGTGAACAAGAAGATGCACCTGAGTGGTTAGCATGGTAGTAGGAAAATGTTTCTCAAACATGCACACAAGATCCGCAGCATTTAGTTTGGCGAATGGTATGGAGTCTACGTTGATCTCCTTTTGTGAGATCCATTGCACCAGCTTTGCAAGTTTGTAGATTGTGTTACGGATGTCGAGAGACAAACATCCCTCAATGGCAACCGGTAAAATAAATTGTAAAGTATGTGCAACAATAATATTAAAATCCACATTTTATGCAATGATATTAAAGTCCACTATGAACGTACCTGACACATTTTATGCCAATCGTGTGACTTCAAACCGGTAAGCTTTCCTTCTTTAGTAAAACACGTTCGGAGCGAGTGCATTACGCCAGTGGGGGTCTGCAAAGATCGAATGGTCTCTTTTACTTTGCGTTCTTGGGCTCCTGTGAAAATCCATGGTGCTTTAGGGAGTTTTATCGATCCATCAGATGCTGTTTGCGGCCAATATTGCTCCATACGATCCACATTTCTAAGGTCAACTCTCGCTCCCAAAGTATCTTTCTTGCCGGTCAGATGGTCCCATAGTAGATTACCCACATTCTTGAATATGTGCATTGGATTGAGCAAGTGATTGATCATGAGTCAGGGCCAGTATGGTAACTCGTACCATAGAGATAGTCTCTTCATCCCTGGAGGCAATCCGTCATCGCACATCTCCTTCTGCTCTAACCATGCTTGTGCAGACATCCTTGGTGGCTCTCTTCCCAAAAAGCCGTCACGTAACACATGATTCTCTGGAAGATACGCTTGATGACCTTCGTAGATTTGCTTCTTCAGTGAGGGCGCCCTACGTGCATTCAGTCTAGGTCCACATGTGACACATGCTCTGTATCCGCTTGTTTGAAGCCCTGCATATATACACATGATAATAGATCAACTATGGGAAAAAACAAGATTTACAGTGTCTGAGTGAGGAGTGTCAATAGATCACCTGAGCATTCTGTTAGCCCGGGATAGTCATGCATGGTCCACATTAGAATGCCTCTGATCAAAGCATTCCGTCGTCCTGTGTATCGGCTCATATCCACCACCTCTATGCCAATCCACAATTGTTGTAGCTCTTCCAATAGTGGACGAAGATACACATCCATATTCTCCACTTTATATCGCCCTGGCACAATCAAGCTTAGCCATAGGTGCCCCTTCTTCGTAGTCAACCACGGGGGAATGTTGTAGTTGACGATGACAACGGGCCATACACTGTAAGATGTTGATCTTTGACCAAATGGATTTACGCCATCCATAGCCATGCCTAAGCGCAAATTTCGAGCTTCCCTGGCAAAATCCGACCATGTTCCATCTATATGTTTCCAGGCTGCGCAATCTGCAGGAATTCGTAGCACACCATCCGAAGATTTATTCTCCTCATGCCATTATGCTAGGGCGGCCATGGACTTACATTCGAAGAAATGCTTGATGCGAGGAAGCAGAGGAAAATGTCGCAAAACCTTTTGTGGAATTTTTGTCCCGTGGAGATCTACTCGATATCTTTCGGAATCACATTTCGGACACTTCTCCATGTCTATGTATTCCCCTCTGAAAAGAATGCAGTCATTAGGACAAGCGTGGATAGAATTGTAATCCATCCCCAAGTTTCACAAAATCTTTCTTGCTTCATCTCGGGAATCTGGCATCACATTGTCAGCTGGTAGTATGTGCTCTTTAAGCAATCTACACAACATAAAAATACGATATAGTCGTGTAAAAATTTATCAGATCATTATACATTTAGAGTTTTATTAAAGTAAACTAATTGTAATAGATCACCTGAAAAGCGCTGTGACGCTAGTGTCACTCCATCCAAACTTTGCCTGCATGTTGAGAAGAACCAGGAGTGCTTTCAATCTAGACATACGTGCTCCATTATACAATGGCGTATCGGCTTCACTTTTCATATCATCATAGATAAGCCTTTCTGAATCCATGATCGTCTCGATCATTTCATCAATCTCGGGCTCAAACATTGCCTCGTTGGGAATGTGCTCTGCATGATCATCCCCCGAGCTGTCAGAGGCTACATCTTGTGGCCTCACATATGCTGCTTGACCAAAGCGCCTGCGAACACGTCTATTGGGTTGCAAGATTGCTGCTTGTTGGCCAGCGTCAGAGTCCGACGAGTTATAATTGGCAACAACTCGATCTATAATAGATGGATCGAACTCGCCAAATTCGCGAACGTGCTGCAAAGAAACACGTCTTGTCCGTCGCACATCATGCTTGCATTGATTACAAGGACATAAGACCCTAGTTGAGAGATAGGTGTTTCGGTTGGACGGTCCCACATCCTCGTCACTACTCATAATGAGGATAAAAATCTTATAACCTGGACAACAAATTTAATATTCTATTGGCATTCTTCGTCTTATCTCTCTCTCTCTCTCTCTCTCTACCTCACATCCTCTAGTCATGTCCAATCCCCGCACACCTCGGTCTAGAGGTGCACGGAGATCAGAACCACCGGGTTATAATCTCGTCTTTATTGGTCAATACCTATATTTGTGGGTACAAGAAATCTACAGACCCACGTCTACATGATACTGCATGTAGTGGACAAAACCCCTTTGCCTCTTCTCTAGTTGTAGCACTTCACAGCATCTTAACATCTTTTCACAGTAGATATTTTCACTGTTCGTCTAACTCTAAACCCTAAACCGTAAGTAATTATTGCGTGGACTCGATCTAACGTAAATAAGCGTAAATCTAAATAAACGTAAATCTAACTAAAAATAAACTTAAATCTAATTTAACGTAAGTCTATATCTAACCTAATCTTTAACGTCTTTTGGGATAGTTTCCTACGACGTTAAAACTCTCTTCTTCTTGTGTGTGTGTGTGTGTGTGTGTGTGTGTGTGTGTGTGGGTAAACCTAAATAAACCTAAGTCTAATCTAATATAACATAAATCTAAATCTAACGTAAATTATGTTATATTAAAAACAAAGAACTAAACTAACAGGGATTATAAGAACCTTAAAATTGATTTAACACATAATTTTTCCCATAACTCGGCAAGAGTTGGCATTCTCATCACTAAAGATGCGAGAGTTAACTTCCGGCGGTGACGCTGCCTCATCTCCATCCACATCCGACGACAGCAATTGGCCCTTTGGACCGTTCTTGCTCTTGTTACTAACTTTGAAGTTGTTGTTGAATGACTAGAGGTTGTCTAGATGGTCATTGTCGGGGATGTAGTGACTCTTGCCGCCCTGAAGATCCACCTTCTTCCCTATCTTCTGAAGACATTTCACCAGTCCTTTTGGATCGACGGAGCCCACCATGAGTGAAGGCAGCAATACCCTATATTCCATTGAGGGCTTTCTTCACCCGCTTCATGCAGGCATCGCAGTCTATGGAGACCTAAATCTAATCTAATATAACGTAAATCTAAATCTAGCGTAAATAAATGTAAATCTAATTAAAAATAAACCTAAATCTAATCTAATTTAACTTAAATAAACCTAAATCTAATTTAAAGTAAGTCTACATCTAACCTAATCTTTAATGTCTTTTAGGATAGTTTCCTACGACATTATAACTCTCTTATTCTTGTGTGTGTGCGCGTGTGTGGATGTGTGTGCCAATAAAAAGAGATAAATGGTATAACCTTTCTATCACCCATGCCAAGTATGATAGATTGGTTATGCCATTTCCCTCTTGAATAATAGGTCTTGAGTTCAACTCCTCGTCGGCTAGATCTTTAGGTCTTTTAATTTTAATTAGTTTTCTACGACGTTAAATTAGTTTCTCTCTCTTTCTCTCTCAATGTGTGTGCGTTTTTTTGTTTATGCATGTTTTCTCTCTCTTTTCCTCTCTCAATGTGTTCGTTTTTTGTTTATGCATGTTCTCTCTCTCTCTTTTCCTCTCTCAATGTGTGCGTTTTTTGTTTATGCATGCTCTCTCTCTCTTTTCCTCTCTCTATGTGTGTGTGCATTCTTTGTTTATGTATGTGTGTGCGTTTTTGTTTATGTTTGTACTCTTTCTCTTTCTCTCTCTCTCTCTCTCTCTCTCTCTCAAAAACACTATGTGTGTGTGTGTGTGTGAGAGAGAGAGAGAGGGAGAGAGAAAGAGGGGAAGGGAACATGAGAGTGAGGAGAGGGAAGGAGCATACCTGGCTCTCCTTCCTCTCCTCGTGTGTGTGTATGTGTGTGTGTGTGTGGAGAAGAAAGAGAGAGAGAAAGAGAGAGGGAGAGCGTTACCTGCTCCTTGCTTGAGGGCGTCGAAAAACTCAGATCTGAGATCTGAGTTTTTGGGCGCTCTCTGTTATTTTTTTAGCCCAGCTGGCGTCGCTATGAGCGTCGCAAATTTACAAAGCGTCGCAAATTTACTTGTAAATTTGCGACGCTCATAGCGACGCCGGGATTTTTTTTTTGAGCGTCGCTGTGTGAGCGTCGCTAATATGAATAGCCTCTTGTAGTGTTCGTAGTGAATTTTTAGATTCTCTCAAGGGCAAATATGAGCATGATGAATCATATTCCAAAGTGTGGAGCCATGTTCAAAAGAGGAATCCTTCTCACCATAATGACGATAGTGTACAGTTAACATCCACACCTACTTCTCCTTTATCAAGTGATGAACTACAGCGATGGAAGCATTTTACCATCGACAATGGGTACCTACTCCACAAGGGGAGAGTTTGTGTACTGACGGACACGAAATTCGATGACAAATTCTTTATGAATGTCATGACAGTCCAAGTGCAGGGCACCTGGGGATTAGAAAAACTTATGCTCTCGTACGACAACAGTTTTACTGGCCAGGTATACATGGCTTTGTTCAAGCTTATGTTTTTCACTGCCAAAAATGTCAAGTTAACAAGGCAGAGCGCTTGAAATCAGGAGGACTCTTACATCCTTTGGAGATTCCCAATGGAAAATGCGAAAGTATCTCTATCGATTTTATTGAAGGTTTACCAACCACTATACAAGGTCATGACTCAGTATGGGTGGTCGTAGACAGTTTGACTAAACTATGTAAGTTTATTTCGACCAAATCAACGTTTAAGACACCAGGACTAGCCAAGTTATTTGTGGACAATCTATACAAATTGTATGGTTTGTCAAGTAACATTGTTAATGACCGTGATCCCAAGTTTAACAGCCACTTTTGGAGAGCTGTATTTAAACGATTGGGTACACAACTAAACCTTAGTACAGCTGATCATCCAAAAACGGATGGTCAAACGGAACGGGTTAACCATGTGCTAGAGGATATGCTAAGAGCATACGTCAACAAAAAACAGTCAGAGTGGGAAGAATACTTACCTATTCTCGAGTTTGCCTACAACAGTGCTAAGCATGTCACAAGAGGTTTTAGTCCTTTCATGCTAATGTACGGGTTTCAACCTAGGTCACAAGTTACGGTGGGGTTGGCAATCGAAAAACTCCAACAAGTTAAGGATTTTCTCCAAGATGACATGGATATGCTGAAACTTGCTCGTCAAGATGTATGGCAAGCACAAGATCGGTATAAGAAATATGTTGATGAGAAACGTCGGCAAGTTACCTTCGAAGAAGGGGAGGAAGTATTTTTACGTGTGCCAGAACATTCAAAAATTCTGAAAACTGGACCGACACCTAAATTATCTCCCCGATATTGTGGGCCTTTCAAAATACTCAAGCGAGTAGCTGATCGTGCCTACAAACTATTACTACCTTCACATTCTCGCATTCATCCGGTGTTCCATGTAAGCCGTCTACGAAAGCGGTTACATGGGGACGACAATGTCATTGACCAACAGGTTTTGGTTGATTACATTGAACCTCCTACCTTACCGCATGAACCTGAACGTGTTCTTGATTATCATGAGTTGCGTACATGTTATCACGTATGACAACAAGCCTTAATCAAGTGGAAAGACCGACTTGAAGAAGGTGCCACTTGGGAAAACATTAGTGTTCTTAAGAAGAAGTTTCCCACTTTTGTTTTCGAGGACAAAAACTCTTCTTAAGGGGGGAGTAATGTCACGACACCAGAAGGGCTGGACTAGATAAGGCAGGGCCGGGCTAGGCGGTGTGGAACGGGGAGTCCAACTAGGGCAAAGGGCCAAGGGGATGCCTATATAAAGGGTGGTTGGGTGGTGGACTCTCAGTCTCTAGTCACCCCTGTCTTACAAAACACCACATCAAATTGTTAGATAAAGGCCAAGACTTTGTCCGTACCACCAAAGGTGCCATCGTAGGTAAGGAAAGAGATATTCTTTCCTCCCTCTTTAAACTTTTTGAGCTTGGAAGACCTCTTCCAGGCGGCATAGGATTTCCTATGGCCTCTTCTTTTGGGTGGTTCGAGAGCTACACCATCACTTTCGTCAGAAGAGGAAGAGTACGAGGAGGATGGAGAAGAGGGTGACCTCTTTCTCGCCTTTGTCTTCCCTTGTTCCTCCTCGTCTGCACCATCACTTTCTTCAAAAGAGGAAGAGGATGAAGAAGATGGAGAAGAGGGTGATCTCTTTCTCGCCTTTTTCTTCTCTTGTTTTCTCTCTTCCTCTTTGAATTATGGTGTAGAGAAGTATGCAATGGTCTTCTCCGTTTAGGGGGTGTTGGAGAGCGTTTTGCCCGCTGTCTTCGTGGAGCCATCTCCGTCGAGGTGGCAGGAGACTCGCTTCTTTCTCGTTCTTTCGGTGGGGGCTCTATCGTAGAAACTTGGGTTCTCCGTTGGGAGGGAGATGCCTCATCAAGTAGTAAGTTTTTTAGCCCTTCGTATGTATCCTCCTCTTTTCCCTTCTCGGAGAGAATCCTCTTTTGGAAGTCTCACTAGAAGCTTTCCTAGGTACTCTCTCTTCTTGGTGGGGATTTTGGAGAATACCATGGGTGCGCAATTGCTATGGTACTTCACCTTGGAGGGATGGGTTGCCCAAGGCTTGTTGAAGCCTAGAAACAAGATAGTTGACAAGCATAGGGGCATCATTAGTTGCTCTTTCATTAGCAAAATCAAAGCTATCAACATTCATTTAAATCTCTTTTCCCTTGTCAGCCATACTAGAAAATTTTAGGTGTAAATTTTTACTTGTACTTTGGCACTTCACTTCAAGCCCTAGTTGCTACTCCTTTTTACCTTCAAAGATAAGCACTCAAGCATCTATACATGTGGCTCAAATATTATTAATTGCAAGGAATAGAAGAGAGGGTTCAATAGAGCCAAGACAGCACCGGTTCCTGTCAAGCTTCTAATAGCTCAATAATGGTTAAGCCATAGGCAAGCCCCGTAGGACTCCATTATTAAGGCCATAGCTCTCAACGATATCCCCGTTAACTGCATAAAGCAGGCGTGCTTCAAGGATGAAAAATCCCTATTCTAGTTACTCTTTTGCAATTAATAACACCAACCATTTGTAGCAAGCTTGAGGACATCTCTTCTTGAGCAAGAAATGAGAAACCAACAGCTTTGATACTAATGTAACATTTAATGCACTAGTAACTTGTGCATAGCGGAAATTGATAACATAGTGAGAATTTCATTAAGAACAAGTTCCTAATGAGCATAGAGAGAATACTTAATTTGAGAAAGCAACATAGCAATTTACACCTAGCTAACAATACTTAAAAAGAGAGAGAAATAGAACAATTGACAACAGTTCAGGACCGGATTTACATGGAGACGGTCCTCCCTCCATAAAGGAATTGTATTATAGCTTCTCCCATCAAAGGAGACTTACTTGTGTTCCTTGACAAAACTCGTTGGTGCAATGAAGATGGAAGCTTCGTGCACCAAATTATGCTTGAAAACACACCCTCATTGGACCCCTTGGTAGACTGTCCAATAGTCTTCTAGGGAGCTTAATTTCTATTGATGTTTTTATCAAGCATTTTCAAATTGATTAGATTAATTTTACTCTAGCCTAATTCTCATTGGTCCACCTCTATACCATCCAATAGGATTTGAGGGGAAATTGGGGGCAACTGGCCTAGGAGCCTGCCATGTGTCCATTCTTCCCTTTGGGGAGAGCTTGGGAGTGTGTTTGTGTGTTTCTCTCTCATCTCCTACCATTAGGGCTCGCCCCCTCCTTTCTAGGGATGTGGGATGACTTTTTAGTCTTCCCATGACCATCCAATTTTCTCCTACTTTGGCCATTCGACAATTGAATTAAATTTAGGAGCTTTAGCCTATGGAAGTCTTAATGGAGTTGAACCCTAGGTGTTTTAAGCCCCATTGAAGCACATTGCTCTTTTGTAGACTGTCCCCCTTTGAATCCCTATTTTCCCTCCTTTGGATCCCTTTAGAGACCGATATAGCAGCCTTACCAATATTCTAGCTTTTACTCCCTTGGTACTTTCCCATATTAAACGATCAGTTTAACATGAGAAAATCATTTGGGAGAATTAGATATTAGCTTTAATGACACATCACCAAAACTGAGATCATGTATTAGTACATCTGTCATCCACAAATTTGACTATAAGTCCAAGTCTAGTAAGTGCAGATACAGACAAAAGATTCTTCTTGATCCTAGGTATATATAATGCATCAACAAGTGTAAAAGAACTTCCATTTGCAACACTAAGCACAATCTTTCCAACTCCCTTAACCGGATAAGAGGCATTGTTGCCACAAGTGACTGAATTCCCATGAGGGATGTCGTCGAGAGAGGTAAAAAGTCACGATGAGAGGTAATTAGTGCTTTGTAGCACCACTATCAAAGTACCGCACATGAGCATCTATAGCAACTCACATACATGCATCATGGACAGAAGGATCATAAGTGCGTTCTACACTAAAAGCCCATTTTGCATGAACATCAGCATCATAATATCCTTTCACCGAAGACTCAACAATGGCTGCATTTGTAGTGGAACCAGCCTCTTTCTTCTTAGCCTCTTTTGCCTTCAACTTAGGACACTGCTTGATCAAGTGATCATTAGCTTTACAATAATGGCAATGCATCTTCTTTTTTCCCTTTTCACTAGAATTTCCAAATGAAGTGTTGCCAATAGAAGCATTTAGAACATGTGCCTTTCCACTCACAGAAGAACTATGAAAAGTGGTTGCGTTACTGTTACCACTTTTTCTTTGAGCAACAATAAAGGCTTGTTCAATACATGTTGTTTAGCCCTGTTTTTTTGGCCTTGTTTTTTTGGAAAGTGATTCTTGCAAGAACAACGTGCATAATGCATCAAAGTTGACAACTTCAGGATTTCCTTGGGTCATAACTCTCCAAGTACTGCAAAAGTCTGGTAAGAATCTGGCAAAGCATCAATAACAGTTTGCACAAGGGAATTGTCAGAAATGACGTCGCCTGCAGAAATAAGTTGCTCATTTATATCCTTGACACCAGCAAAGGAAAGTGTCCATTTCATCTTCCTCATGCATAATCTTTGACTCTAGCTCTTTACGTAGCAATGCAATTTCAGCCTCATTGTGCGACTTGCATAAAGACTAGCCAGAGTATCCCAAGCCTGTTTTGTAGATTTTGCTGAAGAATGTGAGGAGTATTAGTGTGTTTCATAGACAACACAATCAATGCATGAGCATGTCCATCTCCTACATCCCACGACAAGCCTGCTCAGCCGTATGCAAAAAATTATAACAGCATCAATCCTACCAACAAAGCCTACAACATCCTCAACATCGCCTGTATCCATAGAATCAGGACGTACATCAATGCCCTGCACAATGGGGGATATTTTTAGGCGAGTTGTTTCTCGCGAGCGCTTTTTGGAATCGAGCGAGTAGATTCTTGATTCCAAAAAAAATTCTTCTCTCTCTCTCTCTCTCTCCCCCTCCCTCTCTCCTCTCTCTCTCTCTAATTCTCCTCTCCAACTCCCACACTCTCACTTTTCTCCCTCTCCCTGACTCCCACACTCTCTCTTCTCTCTCTAACTCTCTTCCTTCTTCTTCTCTTCCCCTCTCTCTAACTCTTTCTCTTTGCTCCCTCTCTCCCCTCTCTACTTTCTCTCTCTAGGTCTGTGTGTCTCTCTAACTCTCTTTCTTCTTCTTTTGTCTCTAACTCTCTCTCTCTCTAACTCTCTGTCTCCTTTTTCTCTCCAACTCTTTGTCTCACTCTCTCTCTCTCTAACTTTTTGTCTCTCTTCTTCTTCTCTCTACTTTCTCTTTCTAACTCTCTCTCTCTCCCCTCCCTTCCCGTCCTCTCTCTCTCTCTCTACTTTCTCTGTCTAACTCTCTCTCTAATTCTTACTCTCTTTGTCTCCCTTTCTTTTTCTCTCCATAACTCTCTCCCCCCTAATCTCTCTCTAACTCTTTGTCTCGCTTTCCCCCCTCTCTCTACTCTCTTTTTCTCTCTCTAATGCCCCTCTTTCTTTGTCTTCCTCTCCTCTTTTTTCTCTCTGGCTTCATTATCTCTCTCTCTCTCTCTCTCTCTCTATATATATATATATTCACACACACACACACATATATATGTAAGTGTATATACATATACACTTTTATATATATATATATATATATACATACATACTTACATATAAATATATATTTATATTTATATATTCACACACACACACGCATATATATTTATGAATGCATATATAAGAGAGTATATATATATATATATATATATATATATATATATATATATATATATAAGTACGTACTTATATAGATATATGTGTATATAATAATCTAAGTATATAACTAAAACTTTATTATTTGGATTTATTTTTTATTTTATTTTAATATATATAATTGTATATTTATTTAATCTTTAATGATAAAAATTATCACACACATACACATACACATACATGCACATATGGACACACACATACACAGACACACATGCATCCTAATGTGTCTCAACGTTTGTATTTGTGTGCATGTGTGTTGTGGGGAGAAATTTGTGCATAACATTATCAAAGTGCACCTTGTAATCAATCTTGAGTGCCTTAGTGTAGTGGGTAGAGTGATTCTTTAAGAGGGGGGGTCTTGAATTCAAGTCCCCCCTCCCATTTTTGTAAGGAAACCCCATGTAGGCACATGCCACGTGGCATGTGCCACATGGGATGCCATGTAGGCACATGTCCACATGGCATAGGTCATGTGGCACGTGCTGCCACGTGGCATGTGCCACGTGTATTGCGCTCGAGGGCAATACACGTGGCAGCACGTGCCATATGGCATGTGCCATGTGGGCATGTGCCTACATGAGGCTTTCCTCACAAAAATGGGAGAGGGGGACTTGAACACAAGACCCCCCCCCCCCCCCCCCCCCCCCCTTCTTAGAGGAACACTCTACCCACTACACTAAGGCACTCAAGATTGATTACAAGGTGCACTTTGATAATGTTATGCATAAATTTCTCCCCACTACTCTCCCCACAACACACATGCACATAAACATGAACTTTGAGACACATTAAGATGCATGTGTGTCTGTGTCCATGTGTGCATGTATGTGTATGTGTATGTGTGTGTGTGTGCACGTGTGATAATTTTTATCATTAAAGATTAAATAAATATACAATTATATATTGAAACTAAAAAAATAAATGCAAATAATAAATGTTTAGTTATATACTTAGATTATTATACACACACACACACACACACACACATATATATATATTCATTTATGAGCACACACATATATAATTATATATAAAAGTTTTTATATATACATACACACACACATATATATATATTATATTATATATATATATATATATATATATGTGCGTGTGTATGTATATATGAAACCTTTTATGTATACTTATATATATGTGTGTGTGTGTGCGCGCGCGCACGCGCTTGTGTGTGTGTAGAGAGAGAGAGAGAGAGAGAGAGAGAGAAGAGGAGAGGAAGGGAAGAGAGAGAGTAGAGAGAGAGATGAGAGGAAGGGAAGAAAGAGAGTCATGGATAGAAAGTAGAGAGAGAAGAGAATAGAGAGACAATTAGAGAGAGAGAGATAGAGAATAAGAATTAGAGAGAGAAGGAAATAAAGTAGAGAGAGAGCTAGATAGAGAAGGACGAAGAGAGAGAGAGAGAGAGAAGAATAAGAGAGCCAAAGAGTTAGAGAGAGAGAGAGCAGAAGAAGAGAGAGAGAGAGAGAGAGAGAGAGAGAGAGAGAGAGAGAGAGAGAGAGAGAGTTAGAGAGACACAAAGACCTAGAGAGATAGTATAGAGAAGAGAGAGAGAGAGCAAAGAGAAAGAGTTAGAGAGAGGGGAGGAGAGAATAAGAAGAGAGAGAGAGAGAGAGAGAGAAAGAAAGGAGGAGAGCAAGAGAATAAGAATTAGTGTGGGAGTCACGGAGGGAGAGGGAGAGGGAAGGAAGAAAAGAGAGAGTGTGGGAGTTGGAGAGGAGAATTAGAGAGAGAGAGAGAGAGAGAGAGAGAGAGAGAGAGAGAGAGAGAGAGAAACACAAGAAGTAGCGAGAAAAAGAGGTAGGGAGAGAAAGAGAGGAATGCAAAAAGTAGATTAGGTTATATATAGAGAAAGAGCGGAGTTAGAGAGAGAGAGAGAGAGAGAGCCATAAAATAATAGTGTAATATCTGGCACAAATACTTTGTAATCCTATGTAGTATTCATGAGTTATGTAGAATAATAGTGTAATATCTGGCACAAATACTTTGTAATCCTATGTAGTATTCATAAGTGATGTAGAGTATGTTTGTGTTATATATTTTACCACCAAGAGAGAGAGAGAGGGAGGGAGGGAGAGAGAGAGGGAGAGAGAGAGAGAGAGAAATCTTTTTTGGAATCAAGAATTTGCTTGTCCGATTCCAAAAAGCGCTCGTGAGAAACTGCTCGCCCAAAAATTGCGCCCCTGCACAATATTCTAGACACCCTTTGACACAAGGACATGTTGTATGATGTAAGCCCACATAGGGTAATTGTCCCCATCCAATTTGTCCTCACCAACAAACATCTTGAACACATCTGTGTTGTTGTCAGCCATGGTGAATGCCTACACTTGATGTGAAAATTGCCAAGAAAGAGGAGAAATGAAGCAGGAACAACACATGCTATATAGCACAAACCATAGAAGACTATAAGGGACTTGTTATGCTGACAAAAATTTTGCTCAATTGGTATGATTCTAAGCAGTAAATCATCTTACCCTCCTATAGAGAAGGTCCTGTGCTAGGCGGTTGCGGTAGCTCCATAACTAATGACTTTTGGTGTTTTTACCCTGCCTCTTCCTCTTCCAGTATATAAGGTGAGGAATTTTACTCCTCCCTTACTTAGACTTGGTGTAGGGGAAGAATGAGTGAGAGAGGTCAGAAAGATGCTTGGCCCTACAATGGTCTACCTCCCTTGCTACTTTGATAATTATTGGGACTACTTCTGCTTCAAAGGTTTTATTTATTTACCATCAATTGTGTGTGTTGTGCGATCTACCACATTGGCATTTAACCTGATTGGCTTTTTTCTAATTGGTTTTTCCTAATGTTAATTGTTGCTAACTTGAAATACTTGTGAAACTCCATTGTTGCATGGTTACTTTGAAATTTAAAATCTTGCATTCTTGCTCTTACTAAGCTTTGAATTTGTTACATGCTTATAATGGGAAGACTTGGACACAAAATATGGTGAGGATGGTTTCTAATGTTGGTCTTTTGTTTAATAAAGCTGAACTCTGGCCCTGTTCTGAGCTGGAGACTTTTTTGGAGAAAAGTTGAATGTTGATATACTGATCTAATCTAGGCAAGACCTTGTGCTTATGCTATATGGAATAAAAGATGGTGGATTCTAGCACTAGCTTTTGACTGGCATATAGTTATTGATCTAGTTTTGATGCTTTACTACCTGAGAAAAGTTTCCATTCATGAAAATTCCCTCAATTCTTGAGCAATTTTTTGTGCTCTTCAACTTTGCAAAAGAAAGTTTTCTTAGAATCCTCACCGATTTTGAGATACGTCACTCAAACTGCTTGCAGGTTGTGTAAGACAGGCTACAAACTTTGCAGTTCAGATTTCTCATGGTTAGAACCGATGTTTTAGGTTGATTTTTTCTTTCCCTAACCGTTTTCAAGTGATCTACAACTTTGAAGAAGGAAATTTCTACGGATTTATCTACTTCAAACAGTAGGGTAGTTTACTTTTTCTTGTTCTTCTGCATACAAGTTTCGTTGCAGACTCTTTCTGCTATCTCTGTCACATGCATATTTGATGTAAGATCTTGAGGGTCTGTTAAATCAGACAAACCATCAAAGCAAAGGGTTTGTGTGGTTGATGTAAGATCTTATGCGGTTTATGTATTGTCATAAATATGCAAAGCCTATTGTTGAGGGTTGTGGTAAGGTTTTATTGAGCTGGGGGATTTTCAAATGTGGAGATCCTTTCGGTGATACAGGGTTTGGAATGAGCCCCCGAGATCCCCATAGTTTTGGCATTGACATATGTTGTATGTTTATGCGGTTAGTGCAGTATTTGTATGCATCTGTTGACCCAACATTGTTGGCATTATTGTCATCTTTATGCATATGTATTTGACAGTGTTTAGTTGGTTAGAGGCACTCTTCTAGATTTGGAGACACTGATAATGATATGTTTTGACATTCTATTTTGCCAATTTAGCCACTTTGAATAGCATTTCAGTCATTGTGCACATTTGTTTTTGGTTTCAAAAGTCAATTTTCCAAGGGAGACTCTACCAAAATTTTTCAAGTTTTCTCTCATCTTGTTTAGTTCAACAGATCTACCACTCTTGTTCCTTTTTGAGTGATGGCCATCGGAGAACTCTTTGTTCAACATTGAGAAGTTAGATGGCACTAACTTCCCATTTTGGAAGGAATAGATTTACAGTGTCTTAGTACAAAAAATGCTGATCTGGTTGATAAAGACGAAGGGGATATAGACTAAGGACATGGATGACTATGATTGGCAAGAGTTGGATGAGCTTTCCAGGTCCATCATTATGTTGCCTTTGTCAAAGAATGTGTACTTCAATATAAACATGGAAAACACTAGCTATGAGTTGTGGAAAAAGTTATGTGACATGTATGAGAAGCAAACGGCTGAAAAATTTGGATGATTTGAAGACGGATGAGGGCACACCTATGTGCAACCATCTCAATGAGTTCAAATCAAATTTCAGTCAGCTTTTTGTGCAGGGAGTCAATTTTATCAAAGCAATGTTTTTGTTGGTTACATTACTAGAAAGTTGGGATACTTTTTGCACAACCAAAAGTAATTTATCACCTCTTGATGGTTTAACATGTGCTGATGTTGAGGGCAATTTGCTTAATGAAGAGGTTAGCATGAAGAATCTTGATGCGTCTTGTGGCTAGCAATGCTCTCGTTGTTCGTGGTCAATCATAGGAAAAGGGCAAGTAGAATCAGAGAGGAAAATCTCATAGAAAATCATGTGGCCAAAAAGAAAATGAGTGCTATCATTGTCACAATAAGGGTCACATGAAGAAAGACCGTCAAAAGTGAAAACAAGAGAAAGGTAAAGACAAGAAGCATGAAGAAGGCAAGACTAAAGAAAGCAGTATAAAGATTGAAGAGATCAACAATGTTTTTGTTGAAAATTTTGACAGAGATTTTATATCGCATCTGCCATGGATTCAACATTTTTGGTTGCCACTAATAACTATGTGTTACATGATCAGATTCTTTACTCACATGCATGTTTTCATGTGACTCCTCATAGGGAGTGGTTCAATACATGCGATGCAGCATGTAAAGGTCGTGTTCATCTTGGAAATATTTTGCCTTGCAACATAGTTGGTGTCAACGATGTGCAGTTGAGATTTTAGAATGGTTCTTCGTTCATGTTCAAGAATATGAGACACGTGCCAAAGCTTATCAAAAGCTTGCTTAGTACAAAACAATTGGATAATGCAAGATATTACTGCACATTTGGTGATAGTTTGTGGAAGATCACCAAAGGTTCTTTAGTGGTAGCACATTGTTCACAGTCTGGAACTTTGTACATGCTACATGTATCCAATATAAAAAATCATGTCATTCTTGTAACCAAGCAACCAAGTGTTTGTTTGTGGCATTCCGATTAGGACATATGTCCCTTGTCTCGTTTTGGTTATGTTCTTGGCCTCAATTACTCAAGCTTTTCAATTTGCGAGGATTGTCTTTATGGTAAACAAGCATAGTCACCACACAAAAGGGGCATCACTTGAAAAAGTGAACCATTAAAATTGGTGCAGAGTGATGTGTGTGGGCTTATGCCTAACATATCCATGGGGGGTTCATTGTACTTTGTTACATTCATAGACGACTTCTCAAAAATAGTGTGGGTATATCCTCTCAGGAAGAAGGATGAAGTCCTTTCAAAATTTCAAAATTTTGTGGCATTAGCGGAGAATCAGTCTAGCAAGAAATTCAAGTGCTTAAGGTCAGACAATGGTGGTGAGTATGTTACTAAAGGATTTCAGAATTTTTGTGATTCCAAAGGCATCAAAAGAGAGTTGACTTCTCCATATAACCCTCCACAAAATGGTATTGCTAAGAGGATGAACCGTATCATACAAGAGAAGTTGCGTAGCATGATGTCTAATGTAGATTTGCCTAATGGATTTTGGGATGAAGTGTTAGCAAATGGTGTCCATCTTATTAATAGATCTCCCAACAAGGCTTTAGATGAGAAAGTACCTGAAGAGCTTTGGTTTGGGAAGCCACATTTTTACAAGCATCTTAAAGTCTTTGGCTATGAAGCGTATTGCCATGTTCCAGAGGAGTTTTGAAGCAAGTTGGCTCCTAAGTAAAAGAAATGCATATTTATTGGCTATGACAATCCTGGCAAGATGGGATTTTGGTTATGGGATCCTGAAGCTAAAAAGATTGTTCACAACAATGACATATACTTCAATGAAGAGAAGAAGCATGTGCACACAATGGAGGTCAGGGGAGTTATCTTCCAAGAAGATGGAGTTGTTCACAATAGGGGTTGAAGTGCCTAGTGTTAGACAACAAGGCCAGAATCCTCCTGTAGTACAAGATGTTGCTAAGGGATAACATGCTCAACCAATTATTAGAAGGTCTACAAGAGTTTCAAGGAATCTTGATAGGTTTACTCCCTCATTGGACTATATTATGTTGACAGATTGTGGAGAGCCCTCCTGCTATAAGGAAGCCATGTCAATGGATGACAAGGGAAAGTGGGAGAAAGATATGCAATACAAAATGGCTCGCTCCATAAGAATCAAACTTGGAAGTCGTTTCGGTTGACTAAAGGTAAAAGGGCATTACCATGCAAATGGGTGTATAAGGAGAAAATTACACCTCATGATAATACACCCAAGTACAAGGCATGACTTGTTGCTAAAGAATTTAAACAGGAGCAGGGTATTGACTTTGACGAGATCTTTTCTTCAGTTGTTGAGATGACTACTCTATGGTGTGTACTTGTGTTGGTCGCAAAAGAGGACATGGAACTTGACCAAATGGATGTCAAGACATCATTCTTGCATGGTGATATTCAAGAAGAAGTTTATATACAGGAGCCAAAAGGTCTTGTTGAGAAGGGAAATGAAAACTTTGTGTGTCAGTTAGAAAAGACCCTTTATGGTCTTAAACATTTATCAAGGGAGTGGTATCATAAATTCTACACGTTCATGCTCTCTCAAGGCTACAAACCTAGCGATATGGACCAGTGCCTCTACAATAAGCGATATAAACATGGTAAGTTGCTAATTTTGGTCCTTTATGTGGATGATACGTTGATTGCTGGGAAATGCAGGGATGAGATTTCAGCCTTGAAGTCAGAGTAACATTCAAACTTTGAAATGAAAGACATGGGTGAAGCAAGCCATATTCTTGGCATGCACATTAGGCGAGACAGATGCAAGAAATTGGTCTTTCTGTTTCAATCTGAGTACATTGCTAAAGTGCTCAAGCGTTACAATATGGAGATGGGAAAGAAGGCATTGAGTACTCCACTGATTCCATATGTCAAACTTCCTAAAAATGATTGCCCTAAGTTTGAATAGAAAAAGGCTGAAATGGCACAAGTGCCTTATTCATCTGTAGTTGGGAGGTTGATGTATGCTATAATTGTTACACGTCCTAATATTTCTTTTGCAGTGGGAGTTGTTAATAGATATATGTCAAACTTAGGCAAGAGACATTGAGAGGCAGTGAAAGGGGTTATGTGATATTTGAATTGTTCAAAAGACATGTGCATTTGCTTTGAAAGAAAGGAAGCATGTGTAATGGGTTACACAGATGTAGATTATGCAGGAGACTTGGGCATGCAGAGACAAAGCATGTGGTTGTTAAGTATCACTTCATTTGTGAGGTTCTTGAGGAAAAGAAATTGCAACTTGCCAAGATTCATACTAGTGAGAATCTTGATGATCTTCTAACAAAGGGCCTACCTTCAGAGTGGTTTGCACATTAGTAGGCACTCATGGGCATTAGGTAGATGACCATGGTCATTGTCTACCTGTATTGTATGTATATATACAATATCACCCCAACTTAAAGGCACATTGCCCTTTAAGTGGGAGGTTGTTGGGGTGGTAAAGCCCAATGTGCCGCACCTAAGTGCTGGGTGACCAAACACTAACTGGGAACTAATACTAACCATTCATTCTACATAAAACAATAAGGACTCATAACCCTAAACACTATTGTGTTTGGAGTCCACCACAACCTATGTCTCCTCTCTTCTTCTCTCTTCTCCATTGCTACACACACACACACACACACACACACACACACACACACGCTCTCGCTCGCTCACTTCAATACTTTCATGGAGAATACTTGCACAAAAATTGGCATGGATGACCATATAGAGTTGCTTGACCTTAAGAATTTTGAGCACTGCAATCATACATGTTTATGTTAGAAGCATGTTTTACACATCTAAATGAGAATGTCACTAAATTGTATGATCTTGTAGTGCCTTTGGCCGATTGATTCACGAACTGCTACAAGTGAGCTACTTAGAAATTTTTATAGCTCATGGCTTGAAATTTCTATCCATGGCACGTTCTACCTTAGGGCTTGAAATTCCTATCCATGGCATGTTCTAGCTTAGGGCTTGAAATTTCTATCCATGGCATGTAAAAGCAAGGGTCCAATCCGGACTCGTTGCAAACTCTTAAGCAAAAAGAGGTGGATGAGCTATTAACATGAAACTACTAATCTTTTGAGGGGAGGAGAAAGAATGCACTGATTATATGGTAAATATCTTCCTTAATAAATGGGACAGTGTTGACTAGCTTTGTTGGACTCCGAAGAATGCAACAAAGATATGGTAAATATCTTTCTTAGTAAATGGGACACTGCTGACTAGCTTTGTTGGACTCCAAATGCGGTCAAGGCATTGTAAACTATCTTGACACTAGAAGGCAAAGCCTATAAATAGTGGATGTCTTTCAAGGAGAATGGCATGGTTCGCTTTCAAGGATGTGTTCAAAAAAGAAAATTTTCCTACTAATGAGAAGGATAGAAATTGGAAAACACGTGATAAGTGTTCTATGAGGCAGCGTAAGACACTGCTTGAATATATCTTGCATTATAGAGTTGTTATCCTCAGACTAGAGGGTTTAGATGACCTCTAGCAGGTACACGGGTTTATCTCTGGGTTAAGTCCTAAGCTTAAGAAACATGTTAAAGGCGAGTATCCCAAAACATGAGGAAGCTATAGTGAAAGCACATATTCATGATGATCCTAATGATTAATCATTGCATAGCATGCATATGTGTGATAGTTCGCATGCATGTGTATCTTGTAGTAATAATCAAGCACATAATAAAATATACTATTTTTGTAGACTCACATGATGTGTTCAAGATGCTCAAGGGGCCTAGAGGCCATCTTTCAACTGAGGAATTTAAAAAGTTAGAGAAAGAAAAAGTTATGGTTTACTTGCATGGAAAATTGTTTCCCCTAGAATCCTCTTATCTTTATTTCCATGTGGAGGTGACACATATCAAAGTGCTTCACGAGTGTTGTATTACTACCTCTATGTGGTAACGGGCATATAGACCACATGAGCTTGTGAGAATGCATGGCCACATTCAAGGTCACAAGGTAAGAATCTTGGTAAATGATGGAGCTTCTCACAATTTCATCAATTATAAGTTAGTGAAACGTCTCAATCTGCCTCAAACACCTAGTTCTCACCGCTACAAGGTAGCTATAATAACTGGCCATGATAAGGAAGTGTGAGATACCAAAGTTAAAGGTGTACCTTTAGAGATCCAAGGGTATTAGACAACCTTAGATTTTTAGGCACTAAACATGAATAGAGTAGTGTGGTGTTGAGTTGGGAGTGGTTGCATGTGTTAGGTTCATCATTACATTGTAGCTATGAGCACAACAATCTTATGTTTGAATCCAATGTTATTTGCATGTTGCTATTGGAGGAAAATATGTATCTCTCTCACCACTCATTTGTACACTCGAGCTTATGAACCTTTTTTTGTGTTACTCTTTGTGTCATTTGTTATCAAACGTTGATAATGATTCTGTATGCTCAAAAATTCCTCAATGTTGCATGCTTCTCTTTCCTCTCTTCTCTCTTTTACTACTTCTTAGTCATCACAACACACAAATATTGCTAATAAATTGAAGGAACTCTTAAGGAATACAATGATTTTTCCACAATATTTACTACCTAGGTAACCACTGACACATTTTGTGCAACACGGCATGGATGTGCTTGCAAGTAGTAAACCCGTTAGTAACACCTTACATATTGAGTCATTCTAAGGCTATTGACGTGCAATGTCATCTTGTTGACTACCTCAGTCAAGGGTTTATTCAACTTAGATCTTCACCATGGGCTTCCCCCATTCTGTTGGTGAAAACAAAGATGGTAGTATATACATGTATGTGTCTCATGTTCTTAAGATAGTTACTATCATAAATAAGTATCTATTGCCAAGGATAAAGGAGTTGCTTGATAAACTCACACGTCCCTATTCTTTTATGAAAATAGATATACAATCAAGGTATCATCAAGAAAGAATTAGACTTGCTAATATACCTAAAACTGCTTTCCAAACAAAGTTTGAACATTATGAATTTTTGGTTATGTCTTTTGATTTAACCAACACTTCAGGTACTTTTTTGACACTCATGTGGATGACATTCTAGTCTATAGTACTTCTGCAAAAAAAGCACTTACAACATCTAAAGTAGGTGTTTGATCTCCTTAGGCAACACATATTATATGCGAAAGAGTTTGTGATTTTTTGAGGGCATATAATTTCTGCTACATGTCTTCATATGAGTCAATCCAAAGTGGAAACCATTCGTAAATGGCCTCCTCCTAAAATTTGGAAGAACTCCAATTTTTTCAAGGATTTTTAAAATTTTATCAAAATTTTGTTTGAAATTATGCAATGATTGTTGTTCCTATGATGAACCAATTCAAGACCAAGGCCAAAAAAAATGGGGAGAGGATCATTAAAAAAATTTGATGCACTTAAAATCATTCTAGCTATTGCATCCATACTAGCTATTGTGGATCCAATGAAAGCTTTTGTGCTTGAACTAGATGCTAGCAATCAAGCTATTAAAGTAGTTCTTCTTTAAGTGGAAAGGCCAACTGCTTTGAAAGCAAGAAACTCGAATTTTCATAGTAGAATATGACAATCATGTCTACTATAATCTCCATCATCATGTCTACTATTATCTGCATTATCATCGCTTCTACAACATCTACCATCGGGTCGTTTATCATGTTCACTTCATCTATCATGTCTACCATTAATTGTTAGCCCATGATGTCATTCTTATTATTTGTAGTATTTTTAGTCATAGTCTAGGCTTGTCAATCCTGTATGTGCACGACCATTGATTATGTGATCCCAATGAGAGATACACCACAAAATTTAGCAGATAAGGATTTAGTGTTTTGACAGGCCGTATGTGGGTCCACGTATGTGAACGAAATGACCCATATAAAAGCAATTGTAACCTAGTTTTTGTATTCTCAAATGCACTAGTGTGGAGTGATCTTGCTCTCCTTGGTCTCTCCCCTTATCCTCTTGTTGTTTGGGTGTGAAAGTGTGTGTGTGAGTGTGTATGAGAGAGAGAATGCATGAGATCGAGCATTGACAATGGTGTGACAACGGTGAGGTGGCCAAGGAGAAAAGGCAAGCTCCTTCTTCACTACAACATGGGATTCCCTCTTCACTAGCGAGACAAGGAGGTGAATGACACACCATTCACACTTGTTGAGCTTGTCTACACTAAAATTGTGTGCTTGTAGCCTTCATGGCTCACACATGGCAAACGGAAAGACCCCCATAGGTGACATTTTTAGTGCCATTGTTAGGGAACTGCTTTGTGCCAAGCTCCACTAGTGCAGCTTGAGGTGCTTTTTTGCATAATCTAGCTCAGATCTATTGCATGTGGAGGTGTAGATTTGGTCACTGGTCAACTCACTGTGCCTCTAAAGTTTGACTACCTAAAGGTAAGAGTCTTGTAGAAGTGCAATAAGTCGAATGTTATATCCAAGCAGCTAGAGAGAAGGAAACCAAAAGCTTAAACATGGCCGAACAATGGTCGAGAAATGAAGGTAAATGTCCGATATGATAGTAGCCGTACTAGTATTGCAATCGAGTTCTCCCAAATTAACAGTCACTAAGAGTCAAACCCTAGGGAGCCATGATGCATCTGCTTCAAGAAAAACCTCCAACACACCATTCCTGGATGGAATATTTCGTGAATGAAATTGGAAATATGACCTACACACTAATACTTTGCTCACCTATATATGGCATACATGTACCATGTGGGTTGGTTACATGTTGTACAATCCACATCTAGTGCCACTAGTGTAGAGGACCAACAATGGATGGTTTGTGATGTCATCCATAAGATTGTCTAGTTGGAGAGTTTAAAAAAGAGAGATTAACATGCCTTTGACGGATCTTATCAGATTCTTGGATATGGGCAAGGCCAAACAATCGACCCTATCGCAAATGGAGATTCCTTTGGTGAGTCCCATGGATCTTCCATATGTTGTCTCACCAATGAAGTTTGAGCCCACAAGCAATCCTTTGATTTCCCAAACTTAGCTCAACTTTCTCTTGGAGACCAGCCTACTCTGATGATGAGCATGACAAAAAGTGCACCCGTGACCTCACTGGTTAGTGTTGAACCAATACCTAGTAGTCAGTGTTTACAATAGTACCTACAAGTGTGCATCAATCATATGTACATGTCGCCACTCATGCTCATGTAGCTCCTACATCCCCAATTGTTTCACGGGCTTATGCTCCACGATCGCATTATCTGAGCTCTTATTCGAGTGGAGCCATGCTAGTTAACATTAACATGTCATATCCTACAACTGCTATGCCTAGGGCCACACCTTTGAACTTTGGATCACCATGTGGCACAACACTGTACCAATCATGGGGCACCCCCAAGTCCAATGCCAACCCCCATTCCACATGTAGATTTGGGAGGGCCTACACTAATTATTCCTACTCATTTAGTGGCAACATTTTTTCAAACTATTGGTCAATGTATTGTAGAGAATATGTGTAGCATACCTAAGAGAGAGCTTAGAAGTAAGGTGGTACAAGTGGCCAAGCTTACACAAAAATTCAATCGGTGACAAAGATGTTAGAAATCATATTGAGGTATTAAAATAGGTATGCAATTTTCTGAAAGAGCACAATGAGCTACATAAATGTAAGGCTTTAAACTTGACCCTAAGTGGGAAGGCTGGAGATTGGTATAGGACCTTAAGGGTTGAAGAGCACATGTATTACCCCACTCTTAGGTAATTGTTCTTGAAAGAGTACATATGAGAGGGTGTGCTTTGGGACAGAGCATCTTAGCTCCAAAAAAAGAAACGAGAGGATGGGGACTTGGTAAGAATTTTATTAGTCATTTAAAAAATACTAATTCTTAATGTACTCCAAAAATGAGCATTTCAACGATAACTAGATTAGATTCATTAGAGTATGGCAACATGAGGATATCTACAATGGGCTAGTCATTAGAGGTATCACTACTTGAGAAGTTTCACTACCAATGCAATCCAATTAGAAGATAATTTAATGATCACATGATACATAGGGATAGCATGCAGTTAATTTCATACCTGCCTTTTTAGTATTACATACCATCCATGTCAAAGATATTGTATCTAGTTTCATTTTGGACATTTTAATTTTATTTTGGTACTTATATTCTATCACAAAGAGATGTATCACTCAGATGATGTTTTTATAAAGTTAGTGTTTCATAGGTCATTTTGGTCTTTTGCAAACACACTAAGTATATTTTGTTTCATTTCATCTCTCTCTCTCTCTCTCTCTCTCTCTCTCTCTCTCTCTCTCTCTCTCTCTCTCTCTCTCTCTCTCTCTCTCTCTCTCTCTTAACTTGTAACCCTAGCACAGTCGACGCCGTCGCCCTCTTCCCCTTAGTCTCCCTTGGGTGAGGGGTTGTCCCCATATGAGGGGTTGTCCTATGGGGAGGTGTTAAGCCATAGGGCCGCCCCCAAACTACTGAGCTAAGGACTGTTGCAAACAGTGGCAACGACCCCGTGGCTTGGTGGTGCAACGACCTGCTACTGCTGCGACTTGCTACTCTGAGACAACACCTACAATGTCCTGTGATAGCAATCGAACTGATGCAACATTGCGATCGTGCAGAACAAGGGCATCTGTGATCCAAGCTCAAGAAAGGCATTTTTCTCAAGAAGCACACCTTTACATTCACCTCTTGACAACCCCAACATTGAAGTGAACATGTCCACCCTTGAGACACCACCAATATGCCCATGCAAGAGTTTCCTTGCCGTGGAAGCCGCCCCGAGAACGGACCTTCTTGCCCAACAATAAGCAAGAATCACCGCCCTCGAGGCCCAGATCAACGAACTCGTAGAGGAAAACGCATCGCTTAAGCTGTGAGTACACAAGCTCGAGAACATGCAGGGGGTAGAGACCCTGCTTGCAAAAACACAAGAAGTTGAAGCTTCCCTCACCAAGTCCGTCGCAGTGGTTCAAGAGAAGGTCCACGAAGTTTCACATGGCATCACGGAGAAGATAAACATGGGAGTTCAAGTGGCCCTCTAGGAACACGAATTACGAGAGTCCCTCGGCCTCAAAGTTAGAGTTGGGGGGCTTCCATCACCATGGTGCACTGAAGAATGCACCCTCAAAGACGCGATCATCAAGCTCAATGACATCCTCCATCCAAGCACCATCAAGTCGAGCACAATCTCTTGGATCAATGACACGTGAAATTTTGAAGCAAACGCTGAGAAAAAACTTTGCTATAAAGGATCTCGGAAAAGCAAATTGTTTTCTTGGTATGTGAATGAATAGAGAGAGGAAAACAAGTATTAATGAGTTGCCTTATGAATCTTATATCCACAAGGTCTTGCAACATTTCAATATTAAGGGGGGAAGGCAGTGAGTACCAGATTATCATCATATTTGAAACTAAGCAAAGAAGGGTCTTCTAAGTTCAACACTGAGAGAGAGCAGAAATGGTAAGTGTCCAATATTCTTCATCTATAGGAAGTCTCATGTATATTATGGTAGCTACTAGGCCAAACATTGTATTTGCAGTAGGAGTGGCTGGTCGGTATTTGGCTAATCATAGCAAGCAAAAATGGGTAGCAGTGAGATATACCCTTAGGATCTTGATAGGGACATTGAGCAAGTTCTTTCACTTTGGTAATAGAAATGCATCTATTGTTGTTTACATGGCTGCAACAGTTTATGCAGGTTACAAGGACAACAAGAGGTCTATATCATCTGGCTACATCGCACATGATATGTAGGCTTTACACATCTATAGTGAACCTTCTGAGCTACTTGCAGATAAAATAAAAAATCACTACAGTCAACGTAGGGGTTCCCAACTCCATAAGCACACCGCTCGAGATGTCTAGCTGAATACTTAAAACATTTAGCAAGTTTCAATTTTGCAATGCAATAGTCATACCAATGCTTTGGCTAGAAATCATGTGTTTCACTCCAAGTCAAAGCATGTTGAAGTGAGATATTATCTCATTCATAATGTGTTGACGGAGAAGTGATTGGAGATTATCATGGTCCACATTGATGACAACCTAGTGGATGCTCTTACAAAGAGCCTGCTGGCTATGGAGCGACTTGCACATTGCATCAAATTAATGGATGTAGAGTTAATACAATTGTATAGGGGTGAAGCTATTGCGCTTCACCGTGTTGCATGGTAACTTTAGTCATAGCCACTTATAGCCACATTAGACTTTAAGTGGGAGATTGTTGGGGTAAAGGCCATAGTGGCCGCCAATCCCCTTCCATGAATAACCCTACAAACACTAACTCATTGACTTATCTCCTTCACATACAATAAGAGATCAGATACTCTCTCTCTCTCTGACACACACACTCTAAGATGGAGCTTCTTCTTTGTAGATACATGTTTATCCACATAGCCATTGTTTCATATTTTAATATCATTTTTTGTTTTGAAATTTAAAATAATGTTCTTTATTCAGAAGCAAAATAGAGGGAAATACCAAAATTTGAATGTTTAAGCGCTAAAGTGGGGTTCGCAATAGCGTGGAAATTATTGCGGCAATAAACGTGATAATCTAAGCGGTAATAAAGGTGGTAATATTTGAGATACAAATAATGTCCTCCCCCCCCCCCCCCCCCCCCCCCCATCTTCTTTGGCAAGCCTATTTTGGACTCTCTCTCTCTCTCTCTATATATATATATGTATATATATATATATAGACACACACACACACACAAAAGACATGGTAAAAGATTGCGATAAACATTTTGAGATTTTCATAGTGATGTTCACATGAACCACCTCAAAGATTTTGAACAGCCTAGCAAGGAAGAACTTGTATGTAAATTCAAGAAAGTTCTTTATGGCTTAAAGCAATGTTCAAAACAATGAAATAAAAAATTTGATGCTTTTATGCTGTTCTAGAAGGACTCAAGAAAATTAC
>NC_140950.1:67282362-67384862 GCF_014529385.1 Adiantum capillus-veneris
GTCACAATATGTCTGCGCACGTGTCTGTGCTTGTGTTGCGGAGAGAGAGAGAGAGAGAGAGAGAGAGAGAGAGAGAGAGAGAGAGAGAGAGAGATAGATTGGGGTTGGGGGCAAGGCTAAAAAAACCTGGATTTTTAATCTTATAAAGCCTCCAGCTCTGCAAAGAAGTAGGTTTCTTTTTATTTTCCTAATAAAAAAAAAGTAGGAAACTTGTAGACATAGGTTAATTAAGGTTTTCCCAAAATTTTGGACTTTGAGAACCTACTACCTGAAACCTAGGCATAGAAAGCAAAGATTTTTGCTTTGCGGAATTTGAAGCCATAAGACAACCTTACATGAGAATTTGTTTGATGTGGTAGCTCCAATATTGAGAGACTAATCGGAAGGCTCTTACACCTTTAACTTCATGCATGATAGTTTGAAAAGCAGCTCCAAGTTTCTTTCTGCATGGAAAGGTTGTCCACAAGAAACAATTTAGATTCATAAACTTCTTAAAAAATTGTGTACACATTGCTGAAGAAAACCTTATAAAAGTCAAAGTGATTGAAAGAAAAAAACCTAATTGGATTAATTCTAGAATTAGAAACTCTTATTACATAGTACATAGTCTCCTCTTGCTCTCTCTCTCTCTCTCTCTCTCTCTAGAAAACCAGCTTGCACTATACAGTTCTTTGCTTCGATCTTAATGCAACAGCCGATGTTGGTGTACATAGGAGCCACTTTTTTCCTCCTCAAGAAACTAGCCTCGAGTACTTCACAACTCAGAGCCGGCCACACAATCGATTGTCATATGGCTAGAACCTTAGTGTGGGCAATAAGATGTGGCCTATTTTCTTTAGGCCACCCAATCCTAACAAGAGAACACCTAAAAATTGGGAACATGGCCAAGATGAGGTGTTCCATGTACTTAGACACCCACTAGAAGTAATTGTTGTCTTCATCCTTGGGCAAGTACTTTCGAAACTCCAATTTATAATTCACCAATGTATATGCATCCTATGCGCCTGCATCATTGGTTGTAAGGAATATGCAATCTAATCTTGCAGAGGCGATATTGAAGAGTGCTCATAGTCGTGACTTTTGATGCACACTACTTTGTCTCTGGCTCCTAGCCATCGGTTGTGCTATGCTTAGAAATCATCCTAGATAGATTTCACCCCTTGGATATGTGCATATTAGCACACAATTATTGTGCCATAAATACAGTTGAATGATCAAATTTATCGATGGGGTTTTAAGGCCGATATTCAATTTCCACATCGCAATAGTGAAAGGGTTACCTTATTTACTTGTTAAAATTTTGTTGCACACTTTTGCATTTCTTGATACTGATTGTATTTCCTATTTCAAGGCAGCCAATATGTTGCAATACTCATAGCATGGAGGTGGTGACCCCCCCAAGCAGCTAGCATCCCCTCAGCAGTTGGCTCCCTCACAACAGCCACAACCACCAGACCAGGGACTGTCACCTCGTCTTCCTACACCCTCTCTAGCAGACATACACACTTTGGCTACGGAGTTGTTTTGTGGGGAGAGCGCCTTCACAATCTTTCAACCTGCACAGAGTCCAGGTTAGCGGTAGATTCTTTAGAGGCTACCGTGGAAGTGTTCGGTACGATTCACGACCCCGTGCCCTCCAAGAATGGACACTCATACACCGTGTTGGGAGAGCAAAGTTGTCGTGGCGTCAGGCTAGGAGAGTTAGTGGCACGAGCACCCTTTCCCATAGAGCATTGTCTACACCCTGGCATGAGAGAGCATGCCCTTTTACATTATGTGATGTACTACGGTGCCTTGCCTCACCACTTGGAGGTGCCTACCTACTTTGCTTTGCCATTTGTCACTAATTGAAAAGCTTTATCCAACGGTCCATAATTGCTCCCAAGGATTCCATGTTTCCTACGGAGGCCTCGTGTAGGCCAAATACATGCACCTCAGGTATTGACAATGGAGCATTTCATTTCGAATATTCGAGCTCCTATTCATCACTTTCGCTGATTTAACTTACCTAAACAATCCAAGAGACAAATCTATGTCTCCAAGGTTTACAAATTATGGCAAAAGAAACATCAAAAAATTGAATCTTCAAAATGTGGCAACAGATAGCCACTTTAATTTGTAATAAGTCAACGTGTCCACGGGATAAACGTAATGGGCTTCCCTCAGCAGGTCTAATTGTCAGACCAGATATCGTTCAGTCGGCAGAAGACGATATGAAAAGACACCTGCTTGCTTGATAGAGACATATCTATTCAACGAATCACACAGTAACACCTATGGTATAAGTGGCAAAATTGAAGAAAAATAGTACAAGAATTAGCAAGTTTACTGCTCTTTCCAAGTTCATTGGTGAGCCATTTTACAATCAGTACATGGTTCAAGATGGGAAACATTACTGCAACCGCCATGGCCAAAACCCTACTTCACTCTCAACATTCCCCTTCCAAGCTTATATTGGTGGTCTCCATCACCATCTCCACATCTTTATACGTTACATTATTGATTGGAAGCTCATCAAAACTTTTTACAATTGGACCCCTGGAGAGCCAACCAAATGGATTTAGGCATACTATGAGGGCAACACCCAAAGAGGAACTTGACAAGTGTCCTAGTTGCTTCTTTAGACCAAGCTTGACTTGTGCGAGAGTGTGTGTGTTCTCTCTCTAGCTCCTACAATGGGGGCTCGCCCCCCCTTGAGTAGGGAACGTGTTGAATTTTGGTAACACCTTGAACCCTTCAAGCTTGGGGAAGGTTCTCACTACAAGCTCAACTCAAGCTTGGAGAAGGTTCCCACATCAAGATCAGCCCTAGCACCTCAAGCAAGACAAGCACATCAAGCACCTTAGTCATCAAGCACGACAAGCACCTCAAGCTTGGGCCGGGTTTCCACCTCAAGCATAGCCCTAGCTTGCCTAAGGTCAAAGGATTTTTTAACACTAACCTTTGGAGGTCTTTAATGAAGCTAACCCTAAGGTCTTTAAGCTCCATTAGGTAGCATTGCTCTTTAACAGACCATCTCTCAATTGGACCCTTTTACCTTGGCCCCGTGTTGAAATAGATCCATAAGCACATGTTGATATCCTAGCTTTTGTTCCCGTGTATTCTCCCACATTAAATGATCATTTTAATGTGAGAAAATCATTTGGGTTGGTTAGATATTAGATTTTATGACATTATCTCTCTCTTAAAATCATAGTCGTCCTCGACTATGAGGTAGAAGAGATAAAGCCTTAGTCACAGTCGATGTTTCTTAGCATCGGGTAGAGGATCCCTTTTTTACCTACGACATCATTCCAAGATGAATGAGTAATCCATTTGGTGCTTGGGAGATGTAGCTGCCGCAAGCATGTCTGCTCTTTAGTCCATTTCATTCTCCCGAAGTAGAATGACAAATTCTACTTGGTGTTTGAGAGACGTCGTCATAACAAACATGATTCTAAGCATGCATACTATTCAATGAAAAGAGAATTAATCTTATAAGACAAAAACATTGATCATTTCAAAGAAACATGTACATTTGCTTACTCTAATGTAACATTTGTAAGCAACATTGGCAAGGTTCATACTATCCTTAAGCTGTATCCCTTGCATCCACCTAGCATCATCAAAAGGATAATTTTTGAAATTAATAAGATACCATCGGATAATCTTACCATGTTGTAGTATCTTGTCTTCAATGTCGAAGGATAGCTTCGGGTTGTAGCACCTCTTCTTGGTCTTCAATTTTTGGAGCGTCTCCAATAATTGGTTCACTTGGTGGCTCTCCTTTGTAAGGCTTAAGTAGGCTCACATGAAAAGTATTGTGTATGAGCCAATGGTTGGGTAGCTTGAGGTGATAAGCCATTTCATTGATTAGCTTCAAGATTTGAAAAGGACATTAGTATTTTTTTGCTAGTTTAGGATAATACTTTTGATGGAACATAGGATTTTTGCCCGTCGTTTGCCTCAATTGAGCCTTGGGAAACTTAAGTAAGACCAATCATTTTCTTTGAACGTTAAAGCCATTTTTGCTTGTTAATAGTAGCTTTTTGCCTTTTTTGAGAGATGGATATAGCCTCCTTAATCTTTTGAAAAGATACTTGTAGGTCACGGCTATACTCATCGGCTGCGAAGATCTTCCCATGTACTTTAAGTAGCAAGGGAGTAGGTACTTCTCCCATTGTGAGCATTGGTCTAATTCCGTAACATAAGTCTTTAGTAGATGGAGAATTGTAAGGGCTATCTTACTTTGGCCATCCGTTTGTGGGTGATAGGCAGAAGAAAAATTCAATCTTGTACCTAGATTTTCAAAGAGACCTTTCCAAAAATTAATGGTTATTCTAGGATCTCTATCTGACACGATGGATGTTGGTTATCCATGGTGTTTGAAAATCTAAGACATGAAGAGAGTTGCCATTTGGTGTGCCTTAATAGTCTTTTTGACAGGAATAAAGTGTGCTTGCTTGCCAAACCTGTTGACTATTATCCATATTCCCGTATTCCCATGGATAGACTTGGGTAATCCAAAGATAAAATCCCTGGATATACTCTCACATGGTGAATTAGGGATTGGCAATGGTTGGAGTAATCTAGGTTGCTTCCCTCCATCATATTTAGTCTTTTGGCATACCACACATTTTGAAACATACTCTTGTATGTCCACTTTCATGGTAGGACAATAGAAGTACGTCTTTACTTCTCAAAGAGTAGGTTGAATGCCTCTATGCCCCGCATAGGGAGGAGCATGGGATTCATGCATGACTTTCTCACGAAGGGAGTGGGTAACACATAGCCTATTGCAATGGAGAGATAACCATTCTGCAAGGGGAATGGTTCTCCTTTCTTCCCCAATGCAAGGGCTGACATTATGTATTTAAAGTCAAGGTCAGTAGCATACTCATCTATCATAGAAGATAGATCATTGTGAGTTGCTATAGACACCGCATTAACTTTTGGTCGTCGTGAAAGTGCATCAGCCACTTGATTGTGCCTACCAGCAATGTGAGCAATATGAAAATAAAATTGCGAAAGAAAATTTTCCCACCTCATTTGTTTATCGGAAAGCTTGGTTTGCATCATGAAGTACTTAAGACTTTGGTGGTTTGTTTGCAAAATAAATGGAGTCCCCAATAGATAATGCTTCCATGTGTTTAGGGCATGTAGAACAACTAAAAGGTCTTTTTTGTATATGCCCAAGACTTGTTCATCGGCATTGAGCCTTCGACTCTTATATGCTATGGCATGCCCTTCATGAAGCAAAATTGCTCCAAGGCAATCACGACAAGCATCACATTGGACCTCAAATGGCTTTGAGAGACCCGGAAGCATAACGAGTGGTTGTGAGCTAAGCTTCTCTTTGAGCTTGTCAAAAGCATTTTTCTCTTTAGTAGTCCATGAGTACTTAACGTTTTGTTAAGTCATGTAATAGTCTCGCTATTTGAGAGAATTTTGCTATGAAGTGTCTATAGTATGCACACATACCAATAACGCTTCTTAGTTCATGTAGATTCCTTCGGTTAGGCCATGCTTTTATTACCTCTAGCTTTGATGGATCCATACGGATACCATCTTGAGAGATAATATGACCTAAGTATTGAATCTCTTGAAGGAAAATTCTCTCTTCTTTTGATTGATAAAAAGCTTGTTCTCCCTCAAAGCTTGAAAAATAACTTGGAGATGTTGCTTGTGTTCCTCCAAGAAATTGGAGTAGATGATGATATCATCAAAGAACACTCCAGTGAATTTGTGGTAGGATCTAAACATTTTCTCCATTAAACAATTGAACGTGGTTGGTGCATTAGTCAAGCCAAAAGGCATGACTAGATATTCATAAAGACCAAACGTTGCACAGAACGCGGTCATTAGAATATTTTCATTCACTATCCTTATTTGGTGATAGCCACTTTTAAGATCAATCCTACTAAAGTAGGTAGAGCCTTGTAGCTTATCAAACAGATCTTCTACCCACGGTATAGGAAATATGTTTTTGATAGTGATATGGTTTAGTGCTAGATAGTTTACACACATGCGGTATGTACCATCTTTATTTTGCACTAAAAAACTAGAGAACAAAAGGGAGAGGAGCTAGGCCTCACCATCCCTTTATCTACCAATTCTTGTACTTGCCTCATGATCTCCTCTTGTTGAGCTTAGGAAACACAATAAGGAGGCTTGTTAGGCGGTGAGCTTCCTGGTAGTTTCTCAATTCGATGGTCATCATCCCCTCATTTTTGAGGTAAGTCCATAGGGATATCATCGATGAACACATCTTGGAATCCATTTAGAAAACTAGACAAGTCTAACTCTTCTTGATTCCTAACATTTACATTTGATGAAGCATTAGGACCTTTTAGGGACTCTTTGACAAAAATCATGTACGAAAAAAATGAGCTTTTCATTGATTTATCAAAAGGAGGAAGATTTACAAGTGGTATAGTACGACCAAACTCACTAGCATCTATATACATGCTCTTTTCCCTGTAGGTGAAGTAGATTCTCCTTTCAGGGAACTTCATGTTGGTGGCCATGAGGTTGAACCATGGTGCCTCTAGGATAACATCCTCATGTTGGAGAGGAGAGATGAAAAAGTCTTCTTTGTCGATGTAGCTTTAGACATGAAGCCTCAACTTCCCAATCAAGGGAGTAACGAAGACTTGATGTCCCTTGAAAGCTCCATTGGCAGTTACAGTATCTCCCATCTTGAAATCTTGAATGCCCAGCTTAGTGTCCAACTCCATTGATATGAAGCTGTGAGTAGAGCCAGGGTCAAACAAGATGAAGGCATCATGCTCCCTTACCTTTCCCCAAGCATAGGAGAGAGGTGATCCTTTGCAATGAGCATCCTCTTTTGGAGCTTCGATCATGGAAGCTCTAGGAGTCTCATTGTGGGAATATCTCTTGGGGCAAGAACGATAGCCATATCCTTGCTCCCCACACTTAAAAACATTTCTGTTCCTTACGAAAAGCTTCTAGCTCTTCAGGAGAGAGTTTATTTTTACCTTTGTCAACTCCCTTCTCCTTGGACCGATTATTGTTGTTGTTGTTGGAATTGCCTTGGGAAGAATTTTGGGCATTGGTTTTTTCCTTTGCATCACTTTTGTCTTTGCTTTCCATGGGTTTGGCATTCCTTCTAAACCCTTGTTGAAAATTGATACGCGAAGAAACCATAATGTGGTGGATTACTTCGATGATAGAACCAACCCATTGGGAGTTGACGTACTCGGCCATCTCTTCAGGTAATTCCGCACAGAATTGTTGCCTTTGCTTGGCAAAGTCTATCTTTTGAAAGACAGTAGCCTTGAGATGTAAATCCCAAAACTTGTCCACGGATAGACTTGTTGGAGAGCAGATTCAAGCTCCGCCATTTAGAAAGCACTTTGTCCTTTGCATCACTTGCAAGGATTTGCTTCATGATGGAAACTCATAGATTTTTCCATGTCTTTGGGGCCTCGCCATTGCCATGAAGGCTATCCCACCATTGACGAGCACACTTCTGGAACTGCATAGCTACATGATGTAGCTTAGAGGACTCTATGAAGCCCTTGTCTCCAAAGGCCACATCAAATTGATGGACGAAGGCCAATGTAGCACCAAAGGTGCCATCATAGGTGAAAAAAGAGATACTCTTTCCTCCCTCTTTGAACTTCTTGAGCTTTGGGGACCTTCACCATTTGGGATAAGATTTGTGATGTCCTCTCCTCTTTTAATCTCTAGGAGAATAGCTATTGCTTTTGTCGGAAGAGGAGAAAGGTGCAAAATAAGGAGAAGAGGGTGACCTCTTTCTTGCATTTTTCTTCCTTTGTTTCCTCTCTTCCCTTTTGGAGTGATGAGGAGAAGGACTGTGGGCTAATTGTTTCCTCATGGGAAGAGATGGCGATCGTATAGACCATCGTCTTCGTGGAGCCACATCTTCAAAGGAGCTTAGGGATTTGCTTCTTTCTCGTTCTTTGGATTTGTCCTCTCTTATGGGAGAGAGTCTTCTTTTGGGAGTCTCACCAAGAGGCCTCATAAGCTCTCTCTCCTCTTGGAGAGGAAGGGAAATCCCATAAGCATGAAGTTGTTGGGTAACTTTGGCTTGCAAAGCAGGGTTGCCCATAGCTTGATGCAACCTATTAACAAGATAATTAACAAACATGGGGGCATCATCATTAGCACCTTTATGTGCAAAATCAAAGTTATCAATGTTCATTCTACTCTCTTGATTATTGTTAGCCATGCTAATAAAACTTATGTATAGATTATTTTGTGCTTTGGTACCCTCAAAAACCTTAGTCGCTACTCTTGTTTACCTTTGAAAATAAGTTCTCAAGCAGCCACACCCATGTTTTAGACACTATTGATTGCAAAGACTAGTGGAGAGGGTCTAACATTGCTCAGTTGATTATGCTTCCTATTGAGCTTGCTCTTAGCTCAATAATGGCCAAGGCAAGCCCCGAGAGGCTCCATTATTAAGACTATGTACCTTGAACTAAGTCCTTCTCAACCAAGATAATAGATCCCTATCCAACTTACCCTATTGCAATGAACATGCCCAACCTTTCATGAAAAACTTAAGGACCTTTGTTCTTAAGCAAGAAAAGAGAAACCAATAGCTTTGATACCAATGTAATGGAAATGTATTATAAACTTTGAGAATAGCGGAATTAAAAGAATTAGAGTGAGCATTTTTGTGAGACTCCTTTGAGAACACAGAGAGTGAACTTAATTAGCAATAGCAACATAACCATATTACTTAATTAACTTGGCATGAACGATACTTTTGTTAGAGAGAGAGTTAGAGAACTTGATAACATTTGAGGACTGGATTTATGTGGAGCCGGTCCCCTCTCCAATAGGCTTTTGTATTATAGATTCTCCCATCAAGAGAGACTTGCTACAATACAATCTTTGTGTTCCTTGTGACCTTGGTGATGCAATGAAGATGGAAAAATTCATGCATCATGAGCATAACATAATCTTTGCAAAAATCATTAACCATCCCTAGCCTAAGTCCCAAGGCCTCAAACACCTTCAAAGGAGGAGAGAGCTAGCAGGGAATGAAGGTAGGGTAGAGGAAGAAGAAGCATTCATAGGAGAAGAAATAGTTCCTCACTTATCATCACTCTTCTTGCTTAGCATAGCATAATAGCATAGTCATGAAGATGAAGAAGATGGCAAGCTTAAGTATTGAAGCATGGCTCTTGGTTGGATTTGCATTCCATAGCCAAGAGTGTTGGTGTAGGCTCTTAACTTCTCAACAAGCTTGGAGAAGGAGATGGAGCTCTTGCACTTTGCACTTCACACAATGAGAGAGAGTATGTGTATGTGTGTGTGGGAGAGTATACCCCCCAAGCTAGCCCCCTCATTGCTTTGGTTGACCCCCTCTTCTAACTCTAGATAGAAGCTCATTGGACCCCTGTAAGCCTGGCCAATCACCTGCAAAGTGCATATCAAGCAAGCATGCTAGCCTTGGGACAAGTGTCCCCCTTTCCCCTTTGAGAGAGAAGACTTGATAAATGCATAATCAATCAATTTAATTAACTAAATTATCATTGGACCCCTTGAGAGGCCAACCAATAGGCTTTAGGCCCACCATGAGGGCAACATGAAGAGGAACTTGACAAGTGTCCTAGTTACTTCTTTAGACCAAGCTTGACTTGTGTGAGGGTGTGTGTGTTCTCTCTCTAGCTTCTACAACGAGGGCTTGCCCCCCCTTGAGTAGGGAACATGTTGACTTTTGGGAACACCTTGAACCCTTTAAGCTTGGGGAAGGTTCTCACTACAAGCTTAACTCGAGCTTGGAGAAGGTTCCCACATCAAGCTCAGCCCTAGCACCTCAAGCACGACAAGCACCTCAAGCACCTTAGTCATTAAGCACGACAAGCACCTCAAGCACCTTAGTCAGTAAGCACGACAAGCACCTCAAGCTTGGGCCGGGTTCCCACCTCAAGCACATCCCTAGCTTGCCCAAGGTTGCCCAAGGTCAAAGGACTTTTTAACACTGACCTTTGGAGGTCTTTAAGCTTCATTAGGCAACATTGCTCTTTGACAGACCCTCTCTCATTTGGCCTCTTTTACCTTGGCCCCGTGTTGAGATCGATCCATAAGCACATGTCTATATCCTAACTTTTGTTCCCGTTTATTCTCCCACATTAAATGATCACTTTAATATGAGAAAATCATTTGGGTTGGTTAGATATTAGATTTTATGAGAGGGGACTCCACCATTGAGTGTCGCAGTGCTTACTTCCAAGCGGAGCACTTCACACGATTGCACACTTACCTTAGCCTCTCCCCCAACACACACAGAGTTCAGCCCTCGATACCACTCTACCCTTACATGCCTTATGTGGGTTTGGGCAGGTGCGAGCTTTTGATGGCCGTACAGGCCACACTGGGAGACCATACAGAGTGTTGCATTTGTCTTGCCCTGTTTGACGACGGTGGCTACTACACTTTGGGTTGTGGCCATCGTTTCCACCTCTACTGCCTCGTCCACCCGCTCGTCCACAGCATGTGCGTGCATTCAGACTGTTTCCTGTGCCAGCGATAGATATTGCTCGCCTTGTACCACCATTGGAGCATCAGTGATCTTTTCCCACCACAAGGGCAGACAGTAGACCTCGTCACTTGTAACCCCCTTGGGGCAAGTGACGAGGTAGACAGAGAGGCAGTCGTGGCAGCACTACTAGAGGACGGGGTAGCGGAGCACGAGGCGCTACAGATGGCAAAGTCAGTAAGTGCAATTGGGCTAGCGGTTATAGAGGCAGGGGCGGTTAGGCAAGAGCACTTTCGACAGTGGGACGTCCTCATAGAGCGTTCTAGAGATAGAGCACTGAGGAGGCCAGTTGGTGGTGCTTCTTTCTCTTAGAGACAGACTTTGTCGACCCACTACTTGTTGGCGAGCTGCTAGCGGTGAAGGAGGGTACTCACTCACAGTTTACCTTGCAAGTATATGTAGATTTACGGATTTGGGAGATGGGATAACATGCACATTGCACACTAGCCGACCAGGAGCTGGCGCTTGCCAGGATTCAGTTCGAGTGTGATAGAGCTCAGGTGGAGGTTGGAGAGACTTCAGTAGCAGCGGCCCGCGCTGAGCAGAGTGTAGCACTTGGTAGTAAGTGCAACATAGCATAGAGAGTAGTGCAGGCCCCCCGTGCTAGGGTGTAGCTCACACCCTACATAGAGCATGTAGCTTTAGACTCTGATCCAGATTGATTTACTTGTATATATTTTTGTGTTTTTTGCATTTTCTATATGGTTGTAGTTGCCATGTTCTATCTTATGCAGTCCATAATTTGCACCTTGTTGTTGCACAATGTGTCCTTATGATTGTAGTCGCCATGTTCAAGTGTTTGCAGTTCACTTGTACCACACTTTTGTACGATGTCTATTTGTACCAAAACTTTGCCCTCAATGGTGTTTATGATTATAGTCGTCTTGTTCGAATCGCCATGTTTTAATTTTTGTCCTTTGTACGATATGTCCTTGTAATTTATATCGCGCACGTTTTTTTTTTAGCAGTTCACTTGTATCAAACCTTTTTATGATGTGTCTCGTTGAGCGTAAATGCCATGTTTACTTATTGCAGTCCATTTGTACCAAACCTTTGTAAACTTTGTCTTTATGATTATAGACATCTCGCTATAGTGTTTGGTGTTCACTTGTACCACAGCTTTGTACAGTTTGTCCTTATGATTTTAGACAACACATGTTCTAGGTCTTGCAATTCAATGTTAACACATCCTCGTTTGATGTCTCCTTATGAGTGTAATTACAATGTTTTGCTTTAAGCAATTTAACCTTCAAAAACTATGTCATTATAATTGTAGTCGCCATATTCTAGTGTTTGCAGTTCACAAGTACCACACTTTTGTAGATGTCTATTTGTACCAAAACTTTTCCCTCAATGGTGTTTATGATTATAGTCGTCTTGTTCGAGTCACCATGTTTTAATTTTTGTCCTTTGTAAGATATGTCCTTGTAATTGTAGTTGCCATGTTTTAATTTTGCGATTCACTTGTATTAAACCTTTTTACAATGTGTCTTGTTGACCGTAATTGACATGTTTACTTATTGCAGTCCATTTGTACCAAACCTCTATAAACTCTGTCTGTATGATTATAGTCATCTTGTTATAGTTTTGGGTGCTCACCTATACCACAGCTTTGTACGATCCTCAATGGTAACACATCCTCGTTTGATGTCTCCTTATAAGTGTAATTACAATATTTTGCTTTATGAAATTACCTTTGCAAAATGTGTCAATATGATTACAGTAGTTGTGTTCTCGTTTATGCGGTTCATTAGTCCAAAGCGGAAAAATTGGCGATCGTGCCACCCTAGACCGACGAGACGAGAGTGGAGGCCATGAAACTCTGCAGGGGTGGAAAAAGCACACAAATCTCCACCCCTGCAAAGTTTCATGGGCATCTCAATGGTCTACGATGGCACAATTGCCAGTTTTTGACCGTTGGGCCCTTAGCGAGGCCAAAGTGGAAAAATTGGCGATTGTGCCGCCCTAGAACAACGAGACGAGAGCGGATGTCCATGAAACTCCGCAGGGGTGGGAAAAGCACACAAATTCCATGCCCGACAAAGTTTCATGGGTATCACAATCCGTCTCGATAGTCTATACTGGCACAATCGCCAGTTTTTTTACCATTGGGCCCTTAGCGAGGCCAAAGCGAAAAAATTGGCAATTGTGCCACCCTAGACCGACGAGACGGGAGCGGATGGCCATGAAACTCTATAGGAGCACGGAAAGCACACAAATCCATACCCTTAAAAAGATTCATGAGCATCAAAATCCGTCTCGATTGTCTACGGTGGCGCAATCACCAATTTTTGACCATTGGGTCCTTGGTGAGGCAAGAGTGGAAAAATTGGCGATTGTGCCAACCTAGACGAATGAGACGGGAGTGGATGGCCATGAAACTCTGCAAGGGTGGGGAAAGCACACAAATATTTTCCCTTGCCAAGTTTCATGCACATTGCAATCCGTCTCGATGGTATGCCGTGGCACAATCGTTAGTTTTTTACAATTGGGCCCTTGGTGAGGCGAAAGCGAAAAAATTAACGATTGTGCCAACCTAAACCAACGAGATGGGAGCGGGATGGCCATGAAACTTTGCAAGGGCAAGAAAAGTACACAAATCCCCACCCTTGTAAAGTTTCATGGGCATCGTAATCCGTCTCAACGGTCTACGGTGGCACATTAGTCAGTTTTTTTACCATTGGGCCCTTAACGAAGCCAAAGCGAAAAAATTGGTGAATGCGCCACCCTAGACCGACAAAATGGGATTGGATGGCCATGAAACTTTGTAGGGGTAGAGAAAGCACACAAATCTCTACCCTTGCAAAGTTTCATGGGCATCACAATCCGTCTCAACGGTCTACGGTGGCACAATCACCAGTTTTTGACCATTGGACCCTTAGCAAGGCCAAAGCGAAAAAATTGGCGATTGTGCTACCCTAAATCGACGAGATGGGAGTGGATGCCCATGAAACTCTGCAAGGGTAGGGAAAGCACACAAATATCCATCCCTGCAAAGTTTCATGGGCATTGCAATCTTTCTCAATGGTCTACGGTGGCACAATCGCTAGTTTTTTACCATTGGGCCCTTAGGGAGGCCAAAGCGAAAAAATTGGTGATTGTGCCATTCTAAATCGATGAGACGAGAGCGGATGGCCATGAAAATTTGAAAGGGAGGTGAAAGCACACAAACCTCCACCTTTGCAAAGTTTCATGGGCATCGCAATCCGTCTCGACGGTCTACGGTGGTATATTCACATGTATTTTACCATTGGGTCCTTAGAGAGGCCAAAGTGGAACAATTGGTGATTGTACCAACTTAGACCGACGAGACGGGAGCGGATGGCCATGAAACCCTGCAAAGGCAAAGAAAGCACACAAATCCCCACTCTTGCAAAGTTTCATGGGCATCGCAATCCGTCTCGATCATGTAGGGTGTCTTACAACGAATTGGCATTCGTCCCGCTAATGACAGTCAAGACGATAACATAAGACCGTGAACCTTTAATAAAAGTAGATCAATGGTAAACCAGAATAACAACCTATGAATGGAAATTTGAAAAATGAACATCAAATGAACAAGGGAAATTACAATCCCATAATATAGAATATCAATGAACCAAAGTATACAACAATAGAAATGATCGAAAGGGCCAAAAGATGGAATGGTAAATAGCATGAATGTAGGGGTCATTGCTAGCACTCATCGTCACAACTATCATCTGTACAAGAAGCTCCAGTATCATCTGCAAGTTTTACAACTCCTGCTTCGCTGCGGACCGTCTCCATGATGCTCTCGTGCTCATCCGGACCCAAACGCCAGTGAGGGGTGCTCCCTTTCTTCTTGCTGACAATCCTCTCTAGCCTTAGCTTCACAGTAAGGACAAGACGGGAGTAGTGTATGGCCACCTTTGGCCACTCATACTGTACAAAATGAATGTAGTGTCCACATCCATGGACTTGCAAAAAATAGTGTCCTGAAATAACCATACTATGAGCATCATATGCCTCACCATAATTATCCACGGTGGATTCTTGAAGCACATACTTTGCCTTGGTGCACCTAAGAATATAACAGTCAACTCCCTCTGCATTTCCCTCCTCAACAATAAATGCAAAATCATCTCCCTTTGCCAAGTAATCTGTGAGAGTAGCAACATCATCTGAGAACTTGTGGTCTGGCAATCAATGGAGCTACTCGATGTGGCCATACCTTGTGATAGTGAAAGAGGTTGTGGTGTCCACATATCAGCCCACTCTATCATGGTGCAATCTGCCCACTCACCATGTACACAGGCATCACAGAAGCATGAGTGGTGCCTAGTAAAGATAATGGGATCCGTAGTTGTGGTGCTCCAAATGCTATACAACTGGTGCGAACCTGCTATTGTGTCACAGTCCCAGCTAGTGAGATCAATATCCTGGCTATCCACACACCAAAAGAACCTCCTCATTGAGCATCCACTGCCTGAAGATGAGTCATGTGCCATGTGTTGTGAGCACCACTCCACAACCTGCCTAGCATCTCTAAATCGGTCATTGCCGCATCGAAGTTGATATCATCGAAGAGCGCGCTTTACACAGGCGCTTGCACCTTTGTGCTCTCCCTTTACATGCCCTGACTCAAAGAAGCTCCAAATGCAAGGTATGCCACTACTATGGTGCCATCTGTAGAACCAAGAGAACTAACGTACGCTTTTGAATTGTGCACCACAACCATCCGACCAAATATAGTGACAAGAGTATGAGATGTGGTGCTCACGAAGGAATCCATCATGCTGGTGGAAACAATGATGCACAAACTGCACACTGTGTGAGCGATGGTCACTGATGTAGAATTGGTACTCATGTATGATCACTCGTGAGTCCTTAGAGCTCTCCCCTCCATCAATTGCCGCCTCTGCATGACGACCAAGATATATGGACGAGGATTGCCACCTTCAAGAGCATTTAAAAAGGTTAGACTAAATGAAATAATGCAATCACATCATGTGGCTAAAAATGCAAAGCAAATGTAAATTTATCAAACTATTATAATTTCTACCTGCTTAGAGAAGTAGTATTCAAACTAGATTTCCTGTTGTGGAGAAAAGGTGTAGTTCTCTAGGAAATCCACAACAGAGACCACAGTGCCAATGGGGAAGGCGGTAAGGCAAGCACGAAACTGACGATCCTACCACTTTACACGATGTGCATGCTGCACATATCGATACACAACGGACCTAAAATCCTCCATGAAGTAGGGATGGACGTGGTGAGTTGCAACCTACAGGATGTGCCACCTCTAAGATTGTGTATGTCTGGTAGTCATATTGCTTCCATGTAACTATTGCACCTGCATCACCATAATCTAGGACAGATGTAAGTCGTGCAAGATCCCCACATTGGGCACACTTGCCCTCCACACACAACATCTGATGGTAGGAGGCTCCGTCTACACACTCACACAACAAAGAGTGGATGAAGTGTAGTGGCCCTGTCGGGACCTCTTCAGCACGCCCTGAAAGAGTGCGGAACACATCATACATAATCTAAAATTGCACATGGTATCTGCAACAACATGTCTCCCTCTCACGCATGAGTCGCACATGCCAAGGCTTGCAAGCCTCAAAGGAGCACTGACCAATGCTAAGATAAGGGTGGGCATCCTGGAATGCATGAAAGAGCTGACTCTGTGTAATCTCTAGGCTCATAGCATGATGCTCTATGTATTGCTTATGACCAATCCTATGTCGAATTGCCTTTTTGAAGTCTGGCAAGGCGCGACAATTCTCCTCCCAAAATTGTCCTATGAGCTCTCTCATGCGTGAATCTAGAATGTGTGAGCATTGTGGAGCACGCCCATTGCTCGCCCAGAGATCATCCCTATGTCCCAAATCAAGTCGTTGTCCCCTAAGACGTACGACACCCAAGGTGGACCGACGAATGCACAACACACAAGAAGTAGCCCAAGAAATACTTGTGATGGATGTAACCGCCACTACTGCCGTGAGTGTGCAACGAGCTGCAAGTGCATCCCTAGATCCATGTCAAGATAGTGCAATGTAAGCGCATCCCACACTCTCTACAATTGCCATCGTAGCGCGACGGGTCCTCAGACTACAAAACTCAATAGCTGTGCAGGCCGCAACGACACAGGGGTGTCACAACAAATTCTCAAGCACCTGAGTCCGTGTGGAAAGATCAATGTCACTGAAGAAGGTCTCCGCAATGATGCCTCCATGATATCTGGCTCCAGGGAGCGTACCATTACCGAAGGACTAGGCTCTGATGCTACAGTAGGGTCCACACATGCCTCCATGTCAACTCCAGAGGGTGCTCCAAGAGCAAGCGAGGGAGATCCACTCGAAGAAATAAGGCGAGTGTGCTGCATTGACGGACTGCTGAAATGATCCAAGGTTGGAAATACCATGTGAGACTCCCCAAAGGCACCCACTGTTGGGGGTGTGAGCTCGCCAGCGGGTGAAACCTTTCCTAGCGGGACCATAGATGAGGAAAATGGTAGAGGGACCGAGCAAGGGGAAGAAGGCAACAAGCTAGGCGATAGAGGGAGAGAAGAAGTATCACCATCATATGGTGATACATACATGTGAACACCCCCAGAATCCTCGATCGTAGGGCATGTAGTGGGCTCTTGCGGCACATCCGCACGTAATCTTGCTCTAGAGCGTTGCTTGTGGTTTTGAGCTTTCTGTCAATTTTCTTCCGCGTGGGAAATTGCTTTCGCATCCCGAATTTTGTGGACGGGGTCTTTGTGTTGTCTATCTTGCTTTCGATACCTTCGTGATTGTGAACCCATGCTTATTTAGAAAAGTGAATGTTAGAATAGTTAGTGATTGTTAGCCACCGCATCCACTTCTAGTAGTCATGGGCGGGGCTTGTCGGTCCAATAGGAAAAGGGTAAGAGTGATCGCCGATGAGAGGCGCACTCTAACTGGAACATTCAAGGGTTAGTTGGCTAAGGATGGGGCCCCAAGTGTGAATGGGTGAGCTCATATAAAAGTCACCTAAACCTAAAAATCACTCATTCTCTCATTTGTGCAATTGAAGAGTGTTCTTGATCCATGTCCATCTTCTGCTTCATCTCCTTGTGTGTGTGTGTGTATGAGAGAGAGAGAGAGAGAGAGAGAGAGAGAGAGAGAGTGATTGAGCATTACGACGGCACGACGGTAGCTCCCTCTTCTTCAGCGAGGAATTCTCCACGAAGGCGAGCGTAGGGTGGTGAGTGACACACCCTTGCTCTCTTGAGCTTGCTAGATTAATCTGGTTGTGTGCTTGCAGCCATTTGTGGCTCGCACACAGTGTACGGCAAGTCCCTTGCTTTGACACGTGCAACAGATGCGCATATTTTTGGCGTTGTTGCCGGGGAAATGCCCTGCACTAAGCTCGAATAGCACTTTATGTTGCTTTGTGGTGCAATATGAAATGTAGAAAAAGGTAGAGAAAGAAGGTGTGTGGCTTGTTGAGAAGGATTTGTGAACTTTGTTTTTGTTGTAGTGTACTGTTTTCTGTTAATAAGGTGTTAGATTGTTTGTTGTAAGGTACTGTTTTCTGTTGATAAGGTGTTAGTTTTAAGGTATTAGATCTATAATGTTAGATCTGTAAGGTACAGTAAGTAGATCTGTTATTTAATTAGTTCCTGTAGTGTTGTGTTAGTGTGTAACAATAGCTATGTTAGTTGCAAGTAGGTAGGTTAGGTGTGTGTGTGCTTGCGCGTGCGGCACAACGTGGCGACCTTATCCAAAAAATTAAAAAATTAAAAAAAGTTAAATTTTTAATTAAAAAATTTTAAAGGTAGGATCAAGGTCGAGAACATTCCCCAGGCCCAAGCCAAAGCCCAAACCCAAGCTCAAGCTCAAGCTCAGGCTTCAGTCACCCTTTGGAATTACTTATTTTAGCCTCGCGCCTAAGTAAAAATCGACCCTTTTGAGGACCATCAAAGCTTCAGGTAACCGAACGTTGTGCTGCAAAGCACACCATGACTCCCTGAGCGATACGCTCATTTCGAGCTATCACATGCTCTAATCCAAAAACCGATCGTAAAAAGATATTAAAAAACATCCAAAAAACGAGTGAAAACGTGGTGCAAAACGCCTAACAAATCAAGCGGTTAACCTTCGAGGGTATTCACCGACGCTTGTAGGGTGCCAAGGCACATACATCTGCACTCTGGTCATGTGCTAGAGGCTAAGAAACTAGCGAGCACTTCGACTTACACGGGTTCTCAATACCCACCTACCTTAGGTTCCGGGCCCTCGACAGGGACCCAAGGTAGTACTACTCAGGACCCGCATATTGCGTCCAGTGACTCTTCCTCTGACTACGACGTAATGGAGAGTTACACAATGCCTAATCCTGATAGCTCAAGCCAAGACAGGCATACCATGGCCCCACGGTCCGGGTCGAGTGTGCTTAGCCGCTTGAAGGAAACATTTAGTAGAGCCACTCACTCCAAACATGGAGCTAACAATGTAAATGAGGGGGGTGGGGAAGTAAATTTGCCATTCATGACCAACGTAGACCCCATGCTCTTAGAGAGTCTGAATACTCCATTCACTGCACCCCCGGACTCTTCAGAGCTATTCCCCTCCGAGGTCATATTACCTGATGGTAGAAGCCTTGCCGAAGTGCAAGAGGTTGAGCAATATATCATTGCTGCTAGGGAAAAGGAAATCAAGAGCTTACGCAATGCGGAGCAACGAAGAGAGTTATAAGCAAAAGCCCCTATGTCAATATCCTTGCCAGGAGAGCAATCGAGTGCTCCTGAATTAGCGACCACTAAGGGTTAACCCATAGAGAGCCACATTGCATCTAGTTCAAAAGACACCCCTAGCACCTCAATCCTAGATGGAGCGTTCCTAAATAAGAACTTGGAGTACGAACTACAAACGGAAACTCTAACCGACCTATACACAGGTCACACCTATCACGTGGGTTGGTTAGATGTCCTACAATCCACAATGGGTGCTACTATTGTAGAGGATCAACAACAAAGAGTTTGTGAGGTCAGCCATAGGGTTATTGAGCTAGAGAGACTGAACAAGGGGATCCACATGCCTTCAACGGGTCTCATGAGATTTTGGATACAAGAAAGGCTAAACTACCAACCTTATTGCAAATGGAGACTCCCTCGGTAAGTCCGATGGATCCTCCATATGTTGTTTCACCAGGGGTCTCAGTGCAATCTGAGCCCACAACTGATAGCTTTACCTTTCCAATTCTAGCTCATCTTTCCCTTGATGACACCACGGCTACCATGCCTACCCCAAAGATGGGCATGCCAAGAAACATTCCAAGGACCTCATTTGTTAGTAAAGCACCGCTACATGGTAGCTCCATGCCTGAAACAGTACCTACAAGTGTGCACCAATCGTATATACCTATTGGTCCTCGTACTCATGTAGTTCCTACCCCTCCCATTGTTTCAACAACCTATGATCCACAACCACAATACCCAAGCTATTATTTCCATGGGACCATACTGGCTAGCATTAGCATGCCACATTTGATGCCTGCTATGCCTAGGAACACACATATGAACTTTGGGCCGCCACATGGCACAACACCCTACCAAACGTGGAACCCAAGGGCTTCCTATGCGCCAAGCCCAATGCCAATACCTACTCCACATGTAGTCTTTGGAGCACCTTCACCCACGGTGCCTACTCACTTAGGTGACTTGGCAACATTTGCTCAAGCTATCGGTCGATCTATTGCTGAGAATATGCGTAACACGCCTGATAGAGAGCCTACGAGTAAGGCATTACAAATAGCCAAGCTCACACAAAAATTTAGTGGAGACGGGGATGTGAGAAAGCATATCGAAGTGTGAGACGGGGATGTGTGCTAGGACCGCAACCACCACATTCGAGAATCACTTATGTCAATCAAGTGGGTTGTGAGTCATCTATTGCTTGTTTGGAAGGCTGTGAGGAAGATATAGACCCTAATATTGCCTATGGGATTGATGCACTTGAAGAAATTCCACAATACTACTTGGAGGACTATTGGGGACAAGTCAAACCTGTCTATCAAGTAGCTGCTCTTGCTGCAAGAGGCCAAAATATCAATTACACTGCCAAGAGACCACCTCTTCAATGCTATGAGTGTGGAGGTCCACATTGTGTAGCCGAGTGTCCTACTAGGTTACAAAAGAATGCAACACTAATGCAAACCAATCAAGCGATCACGTCTACAATGTCGATACTCATGTGTAATTGATGTGGCATAGATCATTTGATTGCCCAATGTCCAACTAATCCAAATACCAAAGATCACGCCATTAAACTTGATTAAGGTTATCGAGGAGCCATCACAAAGTACACATGTGGAACCAGTAAACGTACTCACACGATTGATGCTCCAAAAACAAAATTATATTCTTGAAGAAAGAGACATGACATCAATTGCCCAATCTCAAAAGAAGAAGAAAACATGAAGGAAGAGATCGCAAAAAGCAACGAAGTCAGACCCCAATTCACATACCAACATAGGGACTGGTGACGACCCCGTACATATGAACAACATTAAAGAGGATTCTAATTCAAGTGAAAACATGGAGACCAAAACGCCCACTAAGAAAGAAACCAACAAGGAAGATTGTCATGAGCCACAAATGGCCAGGATCAAAGAAGAAGATAGGAACTTATCCAAACCCTACATAGGAGATCCAACGAGTCAAGCAATTAAGGAGTTTGGTAGAAGATACCCAAAGGGATCTAGAACCAACACCTAGGCACATCCAAATTACAGACACATTGTTCCCTACTCAACAACAACCTCACCAAGTCCATCGACCCCTAGCCATACCTAGTGTCATCCAAGAAGAAAGTGACTTAAAGTCATGGGAAAGTGGGCGTACTCACTCCTTGTTGGAAAGAATGTTTACAAAGGGATTACATGACCCTATCAAAGAAATGGAAATCCCATCTTCCCCATGTCAAGGGAATGAAGCCCAAAAGGTGTCGTTAAATATTTCCAAATTGATGGATTTCATGGCTTCAGAATTTAGAACCACCATCATGTCCAAACTATATGGAGACCCTGAGCTATTCTTAGCTCTTTGAGCTTTCCTCAATGGAGAACTGAAGGTCGGGCTACCACAATTTGCACAGATGGATGGAGCTAGGGAGATGCCAATAGAGGAGGAACACTTAGATCCACAACCCAACCTAGATGAGAACCCTATTGTAGAAATACATGTTAACAAGTTGGGACAATACTTTGAGGGTGATGAATCCAATGCAACTATACCAATCACTACCAAGGGATTAACTGTGAAGGGAATCCTTGATGGGTGTTGGGGTTAGCATTGTGACTAAAATTCGTTGGGAAACTATGGGAAGACCTCACCTTGGGACCACAACCATAGTAGTAAAGAAGACCAATGGGTCTATTGTTAAACCTATTGGGATGCTAGAAGATCTCAAGATCAAGGTCTTTGGAAATAAAATAAGAAATACTTTCATTGTTATGGATTTCTCCAAGCATACTATGGCATCTGAGGTGATCTTAGGACGTCCTTTCATGAGGGAAGCAAAAATGGTGTATGACTGGTCTAAAAACCATGTCTACTTGCAATTCCAAGATTCTATCATTCGAGTGGATCTTGTAACTGGTCGAGCATATCCTCTAGGAAATAGATTTATAAATGATCATAGAACTGGCACCGCAATTCACTCGGCCCCATTGCAGTATTGTTACACATGTAAAATGGACACTGATGTTGGGAAAGATTCTCCTTATATGGATGTTCTACCTGGGATGACTGAGTCAGACAATGTGGATTGGGTCCACTTAGGAGCAACCATAGACACTTGGAGAAACAGGGGGACAATCTGGGTAACGCTTGAGGGGGATGAAACATCACCACTCGTACCCTTAAATATGCTGGAAGCAATGCATATAGCTTTTGATGACCTACAAGATGAAGGTTTGACTAGCATTGGAATGAGTAGCGTCTCACAAGAGTGTAGCCCACACGATTTGGGTTCAGAATCATCAATTGAAATTCACTCTAAGGACGAAGAATCTGAGTTAAAATCTTAGTGCAAATGTGGGGACAAACCATTGAGGGCCCAGTGGTGCCCTAGATGACAATCTATCCAAGGAAGCAGAAGACACAACTAGCAATTCATCTAGTGACTCTTCACTAGAGATCGGCCATAATAAAAAATTAGACAAGAAGAGTAAGAGATATAAGAGGTGACGATACTGAGCAAATGTGCATGCTAAAATAAATGAAAAGAAATCTATTACAGAATGGCTTAATTATATAGGGTCATGTGATGATCATCGGAAGTTGGTAGATAACTGGGGTGAATACCTTCAAAGCATTATGTGGTGTAGTCCACAACCCATTGACATCGCACAACTAGAGGCTACAGAGAAGCCAAAGTTTAGCCGTACCGTAAGGAGACGACAAAATCGAGAGTTAGCTCAACAACAAAAGGAATCGGAAGTGAAATCACAATCCACAGAACAACAGGACCCCACAGACTTACACCCTGCACCTGAACATTTCAAATCCTACACCACAGAGGAACGTAAGGTTGTGTATACAAAGGCTCAAAGAAAACCTATTGATGGAAGTAATGGAGTCTATGATGATCCAGTGATAGTAAGGAAATAGAGTTAGCAGTCCCAGGAGAAGAGTCCAAACTTGTTTTCATTGCCCAAGATCTGACAAAGACTGAGGAGTGTGTACTTAAATTACTTCTAAATGAATTCAGGGATATATTTGCTTGGACATATCATGATATGAAAGGTGTTCGACCTTCCGTGGTGCAACACACAATCCCCATGAATAGCATGGCTAAACCAGTTTAGCAACGACCCTACCCAATGAATCTTAAATATGCAAAGATCGTTCAAGAAGACATTGAAAAGCTTATGAAAGGTTGATTCGTATATCCTATTGAGCACTCAAAATGTGTGTCTCCAATAGTGATTGTGCCAAAAAAGAATGGGAAACTCAAAGTGTACGTAGATCTCAAGAAGGTCAATGCCACCACTAGGAGGGACCATTACTCCTTGCCATATTCAGAACATATGCTTGAAAGAGTTGCAGGGAAGGAAGCTTATAGCTTTTTAGATGGGTACTCTAGCTACAATCAAATCACAATTGTGCTAGAGGACCAAGCTAAAATAGCCTTTATAACCGGATTTGGATTGTTCAAATTTTGTGTTATGGCTTTTGGCTTAGCCAATGCCCTTGCTACCTTTCAGAGATTAATAAACACTGCTTTTAGAGAATATTTGAGGGAGTTTTGCGAAACTTTCTTAGATAAACTTTGTATTTATTCCTCTTGGAAAGAACATCTATCATGCTCACGAAAAGTGTTTGAGAAGTGCAGATTGTATCGCATCTCCTTAAACCCTTTCAAATTCCAATTTTGGGTTAAACATGGAGTCATTTTAGGGCATACAGTGTCCAAAATTGGTATTTCCACGGATGAGCAAAATTAAAGCCATTGCCGAATTGCCACCACTACAAATAAAGGAGTTCAAAGGTTCATGGGCCATGTTGGTTATTATCGACGGTTTATTTTAAACTTTGTCGAGATAGCTCGTCCATTGTACAAACTTCTTATTGAGTTTCATTGGACCGCAGAGTGTGACCATGCTTATGAGTCATTGAGAAAGATCTTGACTAGCGCTCCTATTCTACGAGTGCCCGATTGGAATGTAATTTTCCATGTGCATATGATGGAGCGAACTTTGCTATTGGGTGTGCTCTAGCTTAACCAAGAGAACATTAACTAGACTACCCCATTCGGTTTAGCTATGATTTATGTAGTAAAGAAATTCCACTACTACTTTCTTGCCAACAAGTTTGTTTTCTATGTGGATCATCAAGCCTTGTTGTATCTAGTCAATAAACCTTGTTCCACGGGAAGAATTACACGATGGTTGTTAATTCTCCTTGAGTTTGATTTTATCGTTGTGGTGAGACCTGGTAAAAGACATGTCAATGCGGATCATTTGTCTCGCATACCTAATAGTGAAGCCCCTACTGAAGTCGATGATGAATTTTCTGATACTTCCTTATTTCTAGTTGAGACCATGTCTGAATGGAGTGAGAGATTGTGAACTTTTTAGTTAATGGTTTTCCACCCAATGAGCTTCTAAGGACATAGCTCAAAAACTGTTAAAAGAATGTGAATCTTATTCTCTCATTGCAGGAACACTCTACAAGCTAGGGAAGGATGATATTCTTAGACGTTGTGCCCGTGGAATAAGTATTTTTACATACTACAAGAAGACCACATGGTATAGTCGGAGGACATTTCTCAGGGGAACTAACAACTAGAAAGGTGTTGCAATCAGGCTATTGGTGGCCTACCTTATTCAAGGATTCATCACTTCTTGCAAAAGGATGTGATGATGAATGCCAACGTTACAAGATCACACAACAAAAGGATAAGATGCCCTTACATTCTGTTAAAGTGACTCAACCATTTGAAAATTGGGGTTTGGACTTTGTAGGCCCAATTAGTCCGGCAGCTCGTAGCACTCAATCTCGATATGTTATCGTTGTCACAGACTATGTGACAAAGTGGGTGGAGCCCAGGGCGACACGTAAGGATGATACAAGGTCAATTGCCAAGTTTCTCTTTGAGAACATTATTACAAGATCTGGTTGTCCCTTTGAGATTGTGAGTGACAATGGTCCTCATTTTATAAATGTAGTGATAAAGGAACTTACTACCAACTTCATGATAGCTCACCATAAGTCCACACCTTATTATTCACAAGCAAATGGCCAAGCTGAGAGTACCAACAAAACTCTCATCTCCATTTTGAGAAAGGTAATTGAGACTCATCGTGCAGATTGGGATTTAAAGCTTACATCAGCTCTATGGGCTTATCGTACTTCTTACAAAGTGGCTATTAATTGTACACCATTCAAAATGGTATATGGCCAAGAAGCAGTTATGCCATGGGAGTTTGTAATTCCTAGTTTGCGTGTAGCTTCACAAGAAGGATGGGATGGTAACCCTTTAGTTGAGCGCTTATATATCCTTGAGAGGTTAGATAAAGAAAGGCAATTGGTTGTGCAAAACGCACTTGTGGAGAAAGATAGGAGGAAGAAATGGTTTGACCGTCATCTAAAGAACAAAGATATCAATGTTGGTGATAAAGTTCTTATGTATGGAGTGCGTAACGAAAAGAAAAAGTTAAACTGCGAGAAAAGGACCATAAAGAGTGTGTGAAATCACCCTACAAGAAACCATTTCTGTGGAGACTCTTGATGGAGTTGAAACCATCTGATTCCTCAATGGTAGCAAATTTTAAAGATATTATGATCCTTTAAGCCAAGAGGAGCTACGTGCCATCCATAAAAAAAAGGTAGCTAAGGCACAAACAAAATTGAAGAAGATACAAGCTCAAACTGAGGCTAAAGAGCGACAACAACGCATAAGATGCCAATGAGAGGCCAATCTTGGCGTTACACATGCATTCCACATTGAAACAGAGGATGATTGGTTGGACTCTAACACACCTCTACAATACCCTATTGAGCTAAATAGCACCTATGGAAAAGTGCTATACAACGCTTTATTGGACACGGGTGTTAAGTATAATCTGCTATCATATGGGGTGTGGTGTCATTTAGGGAAGCCACCTCTATCTGAGAGTATTATCCAAGTCAAGGGTGTCAACAAAAAAAAACTACAGTTTTTGGAATCTGACACACTTCTATCAGTTATGACAATGGGGTTGTAGCTCAAGACTTTTTGGTCATGCGTGCTGAAACTATGGAGTGTAATATAAACCTAGGATGCATGTGGATGATAGCCACCAAATACACTATTGATTGGGGGACTGGGGGTGTCACAACGCAGAAACCAACTCTTAGCCTTGCCACTCAAGCCATAGTCCCTCAGATATTGCCTCTTAAGGAAATAAAACCCAAAACATTGCATGTCCAAGAGGTTGAACCATATGTCCCCATAGCCTAATTCTCTAGAGCTTCAACTGCTGTAGTTGAAATAAAGCTTGAGACACACAAGACCCATCCTAATATAACAAAGAAAACATACAAGTGGGTCCCTAAAGCTTCTTTAGCGACCATAGCTAGTGCTAAAAGACAGAAGCCTAGTAAGAGACGTCTCACTCGCCTCAAGAAATGTAAAGAAACGTTGCATTGGATTCCTAAAAAACTATTGGAAGCCCAAGGCTATTATGAAGAAAATGATCAAATCTAGGTGCCAAAACGTAAATTGTGCTCTTATCTGTCACCTGACCCATGTGAGCCCAATCCTGTAGCTCCAAAACAAATTGACAATTGCGGAAAGAAAAAAATCACAGAATGCTACACACCCGCTTCGGAGCTAGTTTGGGTACCAAAGAAAGAACTATTTGTTCCACCTAACTCAAGAACATGGAAGTCAAATGAAGCTTCTTGCTCTTCATTTAATTCCTATATAGAAATAGAAGCTTCGACACAACCTCCACCTACCATTGTACATATCCATACAAACAAGAAAGAGTTTGCACCTCCTGTTGTAAGTTCACCACCTACAACAACGTTGCAAATAAAATCAAGAGAAAATACCTTGCCACCCTTGCAACTAGAGCCTTCACCCATAACAACTTGGAACAATTGGTTTTAAAAGGTGTCGACATCATTTCAAAAGGTATAATCTACCCTAGGAAGGGGGGAGTGTTTACTGGCAGTCGTCATTCAAGAACACCCCTCTCAACCTTCCTCCCTGACCTCTCAATCTCCAATCTTAGGGAATGTATATATAAACCCTTATACTCACAAAAACAAGATAAAAAAGTAAAAGAGCAAGAGCCACCAAACAATAATTTGGAAACTTACAAGTTCTATACATAACACCAAATCATCAAAACACATTATGCACAAGGACACGACCTTTTGACATGACCCTTATAATATTTGCACTCTAACCATCATCTATCTGTGTGTACAGATATGGCTAGTACGCTAGAGTCATCCACTCCTGCCTTGGGTGAGAGGTACCCTCGTTACTTTTCACAACTGTTTCACATGGTCTTTCCGGTACTTACCTGTGAATGGGATTTGGTAGGTACGCTAGTATGTGAGAGGAATTTTGACGAGTTAGAATGGCTGATACGTCTCTTGGCCACAAGTGATCCATACTTAGTAGAGAGCGGTTCTCCCACTGCACAAGCCTACCCTTTTGACCAAGATGACTATAGACAGCTAGTGACCTTCTTAGACATTGGTGCCTCTAATGATGAAGACAATTCACATGATTACACGGATGGCACATATGGTCTCACGGATGATGACTTTGTTTTTCTCGACGATGAGGATAGGGGTTTAGCCTTAGGGTTTCCCCCCAATCTCTATAATATCCTATTCCCTTGACTCTATAGGGGGAGTGCAAATAATTAGGTTAGGGTTCTTTATGTTGTTTAATTGTGTTCAACAAGGGTTGGTACCTCTTCCCACTGATGTGCCTCTAGGAGGTGGTGACTATTGTGCAGTTTGTGACTACATAAGGATGCCTTCAAAGGACAACAACACTTGATGTTTTACATGTTACAACGGAAGTTCTCCATTATATCAGGTACACTACTTCCTTTTATCTATGCTTTCCACATTTACACCTTTGCATCTTGTCATTTGAGTTTCTAACAATGCATACAATTTATGAAGTTGTGACATTTCCAATTTAGATGCTATAATTTTTTCAAACTTCTAGTACCTTGTTCTTCTCTTTGAGTTTGGTCTATTATCTGCCTTTAAGTAGGTATTAGCACCTTAGGATAAATTAGGCCACTTGATTGCTGACTTTAATTCCTAAATAGTCTATTAATTGTAGTAACTTTAGTAATGTTTTAGGCTATGAGGATATAGTTCTCTCTAGCTTATTCCACCTAAGTGTGACTTGTGTTGTGGAAGTCCATATGTTAAGCTGATATTTGAGACCTCGAGTCTCCTGGCTAGTTTATGCTCAAGCTAGTATTTGAGACCTTGAGTCTCCCAGTTGCTGGTATTTGAGACCTCGAGTCCCCTAGCTACTTGTAGCAACAATGAACACAACAAAAAAGAGAAACAAAGAAAGCAAATAGCACAAACTTCCTTGTATTTTATGTTGATCACACTTAAGTGGTATAAGTGACAAGATCAGTAGTCTTTAGACCCCGAAGAGCATTCCTAGTGTTAACTACTCTTTAATCGACACTTTTTAATTAACATTGGTCAATCCATTACTTAATTTAGCCTTAGCTCTTGTGTACTTCTCTTAGAATCAACCTAATAGACCTTAACTCAATTGCATTTCATCCAGGTACTACACTTATTCTAGTAGGCAATGTTACAATTCATGATTTTTTTTTGCATTTTCTAGAATATCATGAATGCATCTCACTTATTGCACACTTGCACATGCTGCCTTTGAGCTTTCACAATGTTGTTTTTCTTCTAACACAGGTACTACTATCGTGGATCCCGATGCTGCACTATTATATTCTGAGGGTGGAATCTACATCAGGAAGGGGGGCATGCTAACCACTGGCGTCCACTTATAGTAGTCATGGGCCGGGATTGTCGGTTCAATAAGAAAAGGGTAAGAGTGATTGCCGATGAGAAGCGCACTCTAACTGGAATATTCAAGGGTTAGTTGGCTAAGCATGGGTGCCCAGGTGTGAATGGGTGAGCTCATATAAAAGTCACCTAAACCTAACAATCACTCATTCTCGCATTTGTGCAATTGAAGAGTGCTCTTGCTCCATCTCCATCTTCTCCTTCATCTCCTTGTGTGTGAATCTAATGATCACTTGATCAAGCAGTGTCCTAAGTTGAAGGTAAAAGTGGCAAAGAAGAAAGAGGGTGGTTCCACTGCAAATGCTGGTTCCACTACAAATGAAGCTATTGTTGAGTCTTCTATGAAAGGAGACTCTGATGCTGATGTTGATGGAAAATGGGCTTTTAGTGCAGAGTGTACCTATAATCCTGTTGTCCATGATGCATGCATGTCAGTTGTGCTGCACTCATGGGAATTCAGTTACTTGTGCCAACAATGCCTCTTATCCGATTCAAGGAGGGAGTGAGAGAGCATTATGACGGCACGGCGGCGGTGAGGCGGTTGAGTGCAGCACAACGGTAGCTCCCTCTTCTTCGCAGCGAGGAATCCTCCACGAAGGCGAGCGTAGGGCGGTGAGTGACACATCCTTGCTCTCTTGAGCTTGCTAGATTAATCTGGTTGTGTGCTTGCAGCCATTTGTGGCTCGCACACAATGTACGACAAGTCCCTTGCTTTGACACATGCGACAGATGTGCACAGTGATTGAATCAAAAGAGCATAAATGCTCCAAACTCACTCACGTTCAAACTCTCAAATGAAGTGCATTAAAAAAAAGGGGTTTATATACATTGTCTCCCTAACGTAATCTAAACAGGTGTAAATCTTGATAAGATTACACCAAAATCAAATTTTAGAAAAATAGTTTATATAAAATTATAATTATCTTTTAAGTTGATTGACTTATGTTAAGTGAACTTTGTTTTTTAAGAAATTATAAATTCTTAAGTTCTCATCGAATAGTAATTTAAATAAATAAAAATTTAATAATAAATGTAATATTATAAAATAATAAATAAAAATTTAAAATTAATTTAATGTGAGTTGTCTTTTAATGTATAATCTATATAAGTTATTCATTTATAAAAATTTATTAAAGATAGAAATAAATGACGTGGCTATGAGGCCATGCATGGATACATGGCCATCTATGTGGCAATATGATGTGGTGATCAAATCCTCCTCGATTGCCATGTCATTATGTGACATGGCAAAATGGTGACTTGGAATGTTTAGGTGGAAAATAGGTAGATGGTGAGTTGGAGAGTTGATAATGTCTCATGCTTAGTGAATTGTGAGGTGGCGGGTGATGTGGCAAGCCATGCAAGCACCACATACAAGTGTCACGTGAGGTGGTGGATGACATGGCATCTAATGTGAGGTGGCATGTAAGGTGGGTGGATGAGGTGGCATTTAGGATGATGTGGCACACCAAGTGTAACGTCAAACTTTTGACTATGGTGACGTGGAAGGTGACATGGGGTGATGACATGGACTTTTGGTGATGTGGCAACCTCCTTGTATGATGTGGAATAGACAAGTAGGATTGGGAGAAAGATACCAAACCATGACATATGGGCAAGTGTCAAAATTTCTAGGCTTGACACTTTACCAAACCTAAGGAGCCACACCTTAGGTTAATTGTGGAAATGAAAAAATTAAAACAGTAGAAAAGTACCTTTCTCTAACTTAAATTGACTCAAATTTTTTTTCACGTGTACTTTATGATGAAATCCATAAGATACATGAAAATCAAATTGAATGGCAATATATATATATATATATTTTAAAAAGAACTCCCTTAAAATCCTCTGATCAGTCTTTGTTATTTTTCGAGGATCTAAAAAAAATAAACCGTTAAAGATTTTACTTTTTTGCATCGTCACATATTATGATTTGTAATCTATCAAATGATCATTGGATTTTGAAAAATAGTCTATACATCATTAAAGATCGGTGTAAAAAATTAAGGCTTTTTTAAACATTGATTTTAACAAAGAAAAAATAAACAATAATTATATAGAGACCCAAAAATTTATCAAAAAACCAAGTTAAATTGCTTGTCAAGTGAATAATTGATTTGCAAAAGGACAAGTCAAGTGAATAAATTCATAGAAAAATAGATAATTGTTTATCAAGGTTACAGTGTTGTGTCAAAGGGTGACAAGCTGGACCAGAGTACTTCTTGCACACTAAAATTTATATTTTCGTTTGAAAAATTGAAGATCAAAGTTTTCCATAGTGTTTAATACTATGCATTTTGTGTGGCCACCAAATCCGGCCGCTAAAAAGTACATGCAAGCAAGTCAAATATACATAATTGCGTGAAAAACTGGATGTTTTTGGTAATTCTGCTAAGGGAGACTACTAAAAGTGGGTACACCTTATCATGCATACACCCTATGGCACCTGTAGTGGTGGATGTAGCTACTTTTTCCTTCAAGAGATTGCACTCAATCTCCAAGGAGCCCACCTTTAACAATAAGCCATGAGCACCCTATGAGTGCTCCTGGATAATCTATTGATACTGCTTTGAAAGCCTAGCTAGAAACTTGCCCTTTGGCATTCGCCATGACTTGGTGCAGGATATCAATTTTAGCTTGAAGCTTAACACCTTCTTTGGCTTATTGGCTACTCTTGGCTTGGATTTCCTATCTTGTTGCACCATTGCAATGTAAGTTTCTTAGTGAGTTGACTCTACATATTATGTTGGTCCTCAAATGCCAAAATATCTAGAAAAAATGATGTTATCAACCATAGTAGGTGAAAATGATGCAAAAGTTGCCTAAGTAGACACACTATGCATAATGCATTTACATTTTGGAAGTTCTGCTATTGCTTTGTTTATGTAGGTTTCGTCAAGAGTGTTGACAGATGGACCAGGCGCGTGCCCTCCTAGTCGAAACCCTTCTTCATGAGCCCTAAAATTTTGATGTCCCATTATTATTTTCTTGAAAACCCTTGTAATTAGTTGAGAGTCTCTGATTGTAGCCAGACAATCTCTGAGTCAGTTTATGCCAAATTTGAGTTGTAAAGTCTATAAATGGGTCTGAGCCTTTTGTAAAGTCGGCCACTAGTCAAGAAAGCCTTAGATATAAAGCTCATTTTTTGTAAGTGGGAAAGGAAACACTTATCATTATCAAAGGTTTTATGAGTTTTGGAGGGTACGATTGAGAGCAATTACTCTCACATGCTTTGTAATCAATCTATCTTGAGCTTCAATAATCTGATTTCAATTCCAATACTTCCATTGTGTTCCTTATCTATTGCACTTTCATTTAAGGATAGTTATTGTCAATTTTGTTGTGCTTCGCAATCGCGTGTTAGCGAGCTAAATCGACTACTTTGAGTGTATGAATGGTTGTTTTTTTATGTTTTGACCATAAGAGAGTGTTCCTAGACCATAGGGCGACCTTTTTGGTATGTTTTGTTGTAGTTTTTAGGACCTTGATCATGATGGATCGTGATTTTGGTACTTCATCGGATTGCGACCAAACTTGGTGGGATAGTGTCCCTAGGGTCTTAGACCTTCTCCTAAAGTTTTGTAGCATTTGAACTTTGTTTGAGTTACAAAATGGCGTGAAAATTGAGTGCAGTGATATAGGACATAGGCAGTTTGCCAGATTAGAGAGTGATAGATTTGCTAGTGCGAGAGATGGCTTTGTTCCGTAAGTTCACTTCTTGAGGTTGACACCTTCACAAAGTCTCTTTACCCCATCCGAGTTGCTTCCTTAAGTATTGACATTATGTTAGTGCCATATAGCTATGCTACAAACATTTGTCACGATGACCCACCCTAACATTGGCGTCGTTGCCCTGGAGATAATGATCTTTATGTGGTGAGTGACCTAGTCGTAGCTTTTTACTTTAGAGACCTTTGATTTTGATTTTCATTTTCATTTACATTGTAGCAATCAGGCAGCTAGACGCGGGGTTTAGTGCTTGGTAGAGACTAGAAGTCGAGGACTTGAGCTAGGTCTATTCTTGAGAGGTATTGGAAGTTGTGAGTGAGATACGAAGGCAATATGTTTTGCATTTTTTCTAAGCTTTAAAATTATTGTTCCATCATCCGTTTTTCTTTCAGTTTTGTACCATTTGTTGGCTTTTGGTAATAGGATTCATTTCAGTACTTACGAGTAGGTTAGGTAACATCTACAACCATCAAATTGAGCAAAAAAGAATCAGGGAAAAATTGTCCAAACCATATTTTGGTAGTTGAGAACATAAACCTTGAAATTTTGGAAATTTGATGGTCAGAACTCAAAAGCTGAGACAAACCCAAAAATAAGTGCAAAAAGGGGTAAACCAAACCAAGAAGAGTTGATCTAGAAAGCCTCGAGTTAGTTGGTGTAGGAGCATGGATCGTGATCCATGATCCCCTGATGCACATTGGATAGAAATTGATACCAAAGGGTCCTGTGAGATACCAGATCACTAGATATACAATTTTGGTGAAAAGTTGGCTCATAAAATTCATTCATATCAAAAAATTGAGCAAAAGGCACAAAAAACCTTGGAAATTGATCAAAATTTGGGGCCTTTTTACTTTTTAGAATCCAAATTCAAAAATAAGTGAAAATCTAAGCTCTATAGGGTGCAGACTTACAATTCGTCAAATTTCATGTTCAAATGTGATCAAACACAGATCACGATCCATGACCCCCTTAATCATCTGGATCTGAGATTTGAGTAGTGAGTAGTTGACAAAATTTAGGATACTTTTGTAAAGGGAACCATAGTAGCAAAAAACAACAAAAAATTGACCAAATCACCAAAATACCAGTTGCAAGTCAAAAACTCTTCTTCACCTCTTTGTGTGTGTGTGTGTGTGTGAGTATACGTGAGAGAGAGAGAGAGAGAGAGAGAGAGAGAGAGAGAGAGAGAAAGAGAGAGTGTGTGCGATCGAGCATTGTGATGGCAGCACAACGGCGGCGAAGCGGTTGAGCGCGGCGCAACAGCGGCTCCTTCTTCTTTGTGGCGAGGAATCCTCCATGACATCAAGCGTAGAGCAGTGAGTGACACACCATCGCCATCTTTGAACTTACTAGTTTAGGCTAGTTGCGTGCTTGGAGCCATTTGTGGCTCGCACACAGTGTATCGGCAAGTTCCTTGCATTGACACGTGCGATAGACGTGCACATTTTTGGCGCTGCTACTGGGGAATGCCATACACTAAGCTTGAATGGCACTCTGTGCTTCTTGGTGGTGCAATTTCAATTGTAGGAAAGGTAGGGAGGGAAGGTGTGTGTGTTAAGAAGAAGGAGTTTGTTTTGCTGCTATGTATTTCTTTGTTAATGAGGTTTTGAAAGGTACTGTGTTTTCTCTGTGATAAGGTGTTAGTATTAAGGTTGTAGATCCATAATGTTAGTTTTGTGTAAAGTACAGTAAGTATAAAGTAGAACTGTTAGAGATAATGAAGTGTGTTAGTGTGTAACAGTAGGTGTATTAGTTGTAAATAGGTAGGTAGAGTGTGTGTGTGCTCGCGCGCACAGTGCGGCCGCAGCAACCTTATCCAAAAAAAGAAAAACTTAAGGTAGGACCGGGAATATCTCCCTGACCCAAGCCCAAGCTCACGCTCAGGCTCAAGCTTCAGTCGCCCTTTAAAATTACGTATTTTAGCCTCACACGTAGCTAAAAAATCTTTGAGGACCAACGGAGCTTCAGGTGACCAAATGTTGTGTTGTAAAGCACACCGCGACCCTCTAAGTGATATGCTCATTTTGATCTATCACACACTTTAATTAAAAAAAACCGATAATTAAAAACATTAAAAAACAACAAAAAACGAGTGAAAACGGAGGCTTAAAAAAGTAAGCGATTAACCTTCGAGGTTATTCACCGATGCTTGTAGGGTGTCAATGGCACATGCATCTGCGCTTTGGTCATGTGCTAGAGACGGAGCAACTATAGAGAATTTCAACTTACGCGAGTTCTCATCATTCACCTACCTTAAGTTCCGGGCCCTCGGCGGGGACCCAAGGTAGTACAAACCAAGACCCAAACATAGTGGTTAGTGACTCTTCCTCTGACTATGACGTCATGGAGGGTTTCCCAATGCCTAATCCCGATAGCTCAAGCCAAGACATGCATGCCATGGGCCCGCGGTCCGGGCCGAGCCTGCTTAGCCGCTTGAAGGGAATCTTTAGTAGAGCCACTCGCTCCGAACATGGAGCTAATGATGTAAATGAGGGGGGTGGGGAAGTCAATTTGTCATTCATGACCAATGTAGACCCTATGCCCTTAGAGAGTGTGCACGTGAATACTTCATTCATTGCACCCCTTGACTCTTCAGAGCTATTCCCCTCCGAGGTCATATTACCCGATGGCAAAAGCCTTGCCGAAGTGCAAGAGGTTGAACGATATATCACTACGGCTAGTGAAAAGGAAATTGAGAGCTTACGCAAGGCGGAGCAACGAAGAGAGTTAAAAGCGAAAGCCCCTATGTCAATATCCTTGCTAAGAGAGCAATCAAGTGCTCCTGACTTAGCAATCGCTAAGGGCCAACCCCTAGAAAGCAACATTGCATCTAGCTCAAAGGACATCCCTAACACCTCAATCCTAGATGGAGCGTTCTTAAATGAGAACTGGGAGTACGAACTACAAACGGAAACTCTAAGCAACCTATAGATACTAATATTGCCTATGGGATGGATGTGCTTGAAGAAAGTCCACAATACTACATGGAGGACTATTGGGAACAAGTCAAACCTGTCTATCAAGTAGCTGCTCTTATAGCAAGAGGCCAAAATATCAATTACACTGCTAAGACACCACCTCTTCAATGCTATGAGTGTGGAGGTCCACATCGTGTATCCGAGTGTCCTATTAGGCTACAAAAGAATGCCACACTAATGCAAACCAATCAAGCGAGCATGTCTACAATGCCGATACTCATGTGTAATCGATGTGGCATAGATCATTTGATTACCCAATGTCCAAATAATCCAAATGCGCCGAACATCACGCTATTAAACTTGATTGAGGTTACCGAGGAGCCATTACAAAGTACACATGTGGTACCAGTAAACGTACTCAGGATCGATGCTCGAAAAAAAAAATTATATTCTTAAGGAAAGAGACACGGCATCAATTGCCCAATCTCAGAAAAGAAGAAAACATGAAGGAAGAGATCGCAAAAAGCAGCGAAGTCAGACCCCAGTTCAAAGACCAACATAGGGAATGGTGACGACCCCGTGTATATGAACGATGCTGAAGAGGATTCTAATTTGGGTGAAACCATGGAGATCAAAACGACCACTAAGATAGAAACCAACAAGGAAGATCTTCATGAGCCACAATGGCTAGGATCCAAGAAGAAGATAGGAACTTATCCAAACCCTACAGAGGAGACCGAGCGAGTCAAGCAATTAAGGAGTTTGGTAGAAGATACCCAAAGGGATCTAGAACCAGCACCTAGGCAGATCCAGATTACAGACACCGTGTTCCCTATGCAACAACAACCTCACCAAGTTCATAGACCCTTAGCCATACCTAGTGTCATCCAAGAAGAAGGTGACTTAAAGTCATGGGAAAGTGGGTGTACTCACTTCTTGATGGAAAGAATTTTTATAGAGGGACTACCTGATCCTATCGAAGAAATGGAGATCCCATCTTCGCCACGTCAAGGGACTAAAGCCCAAAAGGTGCCATTAAACATTGCCAAATTGATGCATTTCATGTCTTCAGAAGTTAGAACCACCATCATGTCCAAACTATATAAAGACCCTGAGCTAGTCTTAGCTCTCCGAGCCTTCCTCAATGGAGAACTGAAGTTTGGGCTACCACAATTTGCACAGATGGATGGAGCTCGGGAGATGCCAATAGAGGAGGAACACTTAGATCCACAACCCAACCTAGATGAGAACCTTGTTATAGAAATACCTGTTAACAAGTTGGGACAATACTTTGAGGGTGATGAATCCAATGCGACCATACCAATCACTACTAAGGGATTAATTGTGAAGGGAATCCTTGATGGTGGCGCTGGGGTTAGCATTGTGACTAAAAATTGATGGGAAACTATGGGAAGACCTCACCTTGCGACCACAACCATAGTAGTGAAGATGGCCAATGGGTCTATTGTTAAACCTATTGGGATGCTAGAAGACCTCAAGATTAAGGTCTCTGGACATAAAATAAGAGTTACCTTCATTGTTATGGATTTCTCCAAGCACACTATGGCATCTGAGATGATATTAGGACATCCTTTCATGAGGGAAACAAAAATGGTGCATGACTGGTCTAAAAACCATGTCTACTTGCAGTTCCAAGATTCTGTTATTCAAGTAGATCTTGTAATTGGTCAAGCGCATCCTCTAGGAAATAGGTTCATAATTGATCATAGATCTGACACCACTGTTCACTCAGCCCCATTGCAATATTGTTACACATGTAAAGCGGACACTGATGTTGGGGAAGATTCTCCTTATATGGATGTACTACCTGGGATGATTGAGTTGGACAATGTGGATTGGGTCCACCTAGCAACAACCATAGACACTTGGGGAAACAGGGGGATGACCTGGGTAACACCTGAGGGGGATGAAATGCCCGTACCCTTAAATATGCTATAAGCAATGCATATAGCTTATGACAAGACTCATCTTAATATAACGAAGAAAACATACAAGTGGGTCCCTAAAGCTTCTTTAGCGACCATAGCCAGTGCTAAAAGATAGGAGCCTGGTAAGAGATGTTCCATTCGCCCCAAGAAATGTAAAGAAATGTTGCGTTGGATTCCTAAAAAACTATTGGAAGCCCAAGGCTACTATCAAGGAAATGATCAAATCTGGGTGCCAAAATGTAGATTGTGTTCTTACTTGTCACCTGACCCATGTAAGCCCAATCCCGTAGCTCCAAAATAAAACAACGATCGCGGAAAGAAAAAAAATCACAGAATGCTACACACCCGCTCCAGAGCTAGTTTGGGTACCGAAGAAAGAATGATTTGTTCCACCTAGCTCAGGAAGGGAGGAGTCCCATGAAGCTTCTAGCTCCTCATGTAATGCATCCATAGAGGTAAAAGCTTCTAGCTCCTCATGTAATGCATCCATAGAGGTAAAAGCTTCTCCACAGCCTCCACCTACAATTATGGACCTCCATGATGCTACAAAGGAATCCACACCTCCCAGTGTTCAAGAATCACCTGATGAACCACTTCAAGTTCGATCCTGGGAGAGTACCTTACCACCCTTACAACTCGATGAGGCACCTAAGGTAATAGAAAACTACTGGCAATAATCCTCACCTATTACCAACTGGAACAATTGGTTTCAAAGGGTGACGAGCACATTTCAAACAGTATGATCTACCCAAGGAAGGGGGGAGTGTTTGCTGACATCCATCATTCACTTATTTCCCTCTTACCCTTCTTTCCCTGACCTCTCAATCACCAATCTTAGGGAATGTATATACAAAGCCTTATACTCACAAAAAAGAAAAAAGGTAAAGAGAAAGAGCAATTAGCAAACGAGTGTGCACAATAAAAGTCAAAACATTGACCTAGACCTGCACATTCACATCCGGTACACTCAAACAGAAACCTATGTCATCAAACACCTTTGATCCTCATCACTCGAGTGATGGAGGGTAGGTAAGATTAGTACAATAGGAGTGTTTCTGTTTTAGAGTTTAGTTATTAGCAAAGTTCTTTCTTCCCACTGATGTGCCTCCTAGAGGTATTCTTTGTGTTTCCTAGTGTGTACAGGAACGTGTTGCTGTTGTTAGGATTTGGACCTTCATGGAATCTTTCTCTTGTTCACACTTCAAATCAAGCGTGACCATCAACACAAACCGGTGTTTCTTGTCCATTAGCATTGTCCCTTATCTTTTGGCATCCATGTTTGTCTGCTTTAATTGTGATTGGTAGCATAATATCCAGCACATTTGCTTAGTATCAAACATTAAATTCGATGTAATTTTTTGTCATAATCACTTGTCTAGGTTTAAAAATCAAGCAGTCCGACTAAGCTAGTTTGACCAAGCTAGGCGTTAGAGATCTTCTCTTAATACCATGGGGAATGCCTTCCTAATAATCAATGGTTACTTAGGTTCTTAATCCAATTTAGGCAGCATTGTGTGAAATGTACTAGGGCTTTCTAGTGGGCTTAGTCCCTATTGACCTTCAGCTTAAGTATTATAAAAGGAGTTTACTGATGTGATGAGCCTGGGAAGGGTAACATTGTTATATGACCCCCCAAAGTTACAAAATTAAAATGTTGAAAACGTACAAAAAAAACATTCAAAGTGCCACAATGTAAAATCTTAAGCTGGAAGAGAAATCTCAGATTGATTTGGTACTTCACTCACATGTATCGCCTATGATACTAGAGCTCTAGAGGTTCCCAGTGTGTGCGCTTTTTCTTGAAAAGCAAAAAACCCAAGGCATACAAAATAAGCACACACATCAAAATTGAAACAATGTGAAAAGACTTTGGGGGGTCAAAGAAAAGGAAATAAGTCAGGCGATGATTTCATGAGAAATTCCTTTTATCATAGCTTAACTACAAGGTCTTCTAGGTATAGCCTCTAGTCATCGAACATGAAATATTTGGCTCTCGCCATCAAACAACTTAATTGACCAGAGAAAATTGAGAAGCTTGCCCATGGTATTAATAGTCAATCTTTAGTGCCTTTTCGATAGTAAATTAGCGACCCCAAACTTGTTTAATTTTTTATCTTTACAACTGTTTATACGTTTGATTATATTGCAATTTAATGTTTATTGCTGACAAATGGTTTAAAATTTTGTTATCAATCAAATTGTCTCCCTACAACTGCGTATGCTTTTTAATTGTATATGAGAATGCAATTACTGTGCCAATGCTGTTTGATTTTGCAATGACTGAAGAAGGCTAAGGACATTCATCTCAAATTCTCTTCCACCTCGACGAACGAGCTTCAACTCAATAGCTTCCGAGGACGGAATCTACATCAGGAAGGGGGGCATGTTAACCCTCAGGCACATTCCTATCACCTAAGACGGATGTCGTATTATTTATTTGGTAGAGTCAAGTATCGGGCTTGTCGGTCAAATAGGAAAAGGGTAAGAGTGATCGCCGATGAGAGGTGCACTCTACCTAGAACATTCAAGGGATTAGTTGGCTAAGCATGGGCGTCCAAGTGTGAATGGGGCGAGCTCATATAAAAGTCAACTAAACCTAAAATTCACTCATTCTTTCATTTGTGCAATTGAAGAGTGCTCTTGCTCCATCTCCATCTTCTTCTTCTTCACCTTTGTGTGTGTGTGTATGTGTGTGTAAGAGAGACAGAGTGCGATCGAGCATTGTGACAGCGGCACGGCGGTGGCAAAGAGGTTGAGTGCGGCGCAGCGGCAGCTCCTTCTTCTTCGCAGTGAGGAATCCTCCACGACAGCAAGCATAGAGCGGTGAGTGACACACCATTGCCATCTTTGAGCTTACTAGTTTAGGCTAGTTGCGTGCTTGGAGCCATTTGTGGCTCACACACAGTGTATCAGCAAGTTCCTTGCATTGACATGTGCGACAGATGCGCACACTTGTTCTAGCAGGTCCAAGTCAGAACCAAAAGTTCCAATCAAAGTGGTGACTAGAGCTCAAGCTCAGGAAGCATCCAAAAACCAGCCAGTGGTGCATGAGTTGAAACTCCATAGCAAACCAAATTTGAAAGTGGGTCAGTATGTCCTAACGATTTCAAGAAATTCTGAATAAAGGCAAATCTTCATGAGATGCCTACAAAGGTGTCGAGAAAAAAATTCAAGAAAAAAATCGATTGATGCGAATGAAGGCGGAGAGGTGGAGAGCAGGTGAGGAAACCGGCTAAAGTGAGTTTCGAGGTGGCAAGCGAGGAAATCGGCTGTGTGTGCAGAAGCTGCTGTAGAAGGGAACTGCAAAAGGTTTTTTTTAGATATACCCATAAACACCCGTTCAATGCCGATTCCCTTGGGTGAGGTGGTTACCGTGATGTAACTGTATCTCTAGTTGCATTAGGCCAAGTTCAATCCCTGCTCAGGGATTTTTGGCTGCTCACGCACGGGTTGGTCCAGGGAGGACTGGAGCAAAATCTATAAAGATTCCACCCAATAAAATCAAGAACCTACCAGTAAGGACTCAATAGAAATCATGGAAAGCAAAACAAGACAAAATCAATGAAAGCAAAGAGGCTGAGGGAAAAGACGACCTTAATGGAGACTGAACTAAACCAAATAAAGGGACAACCCAAACATAAACAGGAGAACAAAGAAAATGTCAAGAGATATGAAAAGTCAAAAACTATATCAGGCGGATCAGTCCTTGTTGAAAGAGTGAACAAGCATTCTAATGCTATGTTACAAGCCTATGAGGCGAGGCTGAAGAGCAACAAAAATTTGGAACAAATATTGCTGACCTATTTGCATTCTAAAATTAAAACCAAACAAATGGAGATGTGTAAAAGGCTCATAGAGACCACTCAAGCTCTAATGCAGCAAGAAACCTTGAAAACCCTTGAGCAAGTAGTGCATGTGCTGAAAAAGGTAAACACAAGTGCACTAAAAAACAACAACATGGGCAAACAAACCAAAATCTTTGGATTCTATGAAGGTTGTGGATGGGATCACCTACTCAGACACTATGCTAAGAATCTTGACAACACGAGCAAACCAACAATAGTGAAAAAAGAAGGACCATTGGATACAATGGTTTTTGTGAACACAATGGATGAGGCTAAATTGCATGAGACTTGGTCAATTCTTGAAGTGGATGAGCCGTGGCCACAATCACTATGGGAGACAATCACAAATCGAAGGACGAAAGTGCCACGTTGCTATCAGTACCAATCTCGGAGGTCAACACGGATCATGAGATCTATTTTGGGGATATACAATCACTATACGGGATGCATGGACGAAAATATCCGTGGAGAGTAAACGAGCACCATAAGGACCTTACCATCCTTTGTAGTGGAACATGATACAACATCTGAAGCGAGAATTGTGCTATCTCAATGAAATTTGATTCCACAAATGACGGACACAAAAAACTTGCACGATTTGATGTCATTCCTATAAGATGCATCACTACTCTTGTTGAAATTCTAAAAATCAGTCCATATTTGTGGGGGGGAATGAGCAGAAACGTGAAAAAAATGGGGCTGAAAATCCATCCACAAGATAAACTTGTAGGTGAAATCATGAAAACAAATCAACCAGAGAAACCCAAGGTAGAGCCTGTACCAGTGAATAAGGTGGGTGATTATTGCGAGGGAGAGGAAGGGAACACCACCTTACCACTCGAATACAAGGGAGTAAAAACGATAGCGATACTTGACACTGGGGCCGGAGTAACCATTGCTACAAAGGGAATCTGAGAGAAATGGGAAAGACCAGCTCCCTGGAAAACGTGCATGAGCAGATAGCAAACGGATATGTGAAGAGACACTAAAGAATGTTGGAATAAGATATTGTATCCTCTTGCAAAATAGAATACAAACATACTTTTGTTGTGGTTGACTTTGGAAAAGGCAACAACTTTGAAGTTATTTAAGGACAACCATTCATGCATTAAGTCAAAGTGGTTCAAGATTGGGGCTACGACCATCTTTACCTACGGCATAAGGGTATCACAACCAGGGTTAGCACGAAGGATCATAGTTATAGAGACATAAACCGAACCCCAATAGAAGAATTTGGTGTAACTATGGATTTTGAAACACAATTGCCTGCGTGGTTAATGAAAAATACGCATATCTGGATGTGCAGAGCGTTGAAGTGGGATAGTCTTAAAAAGGAGGATTGCATCCTAGAGCACCCTGTAGAAGATATCTACTATGTGAAAGAGCCGTTTTGAGAGGAGTTGTTTGAACCCTTTGGATGGGAGAAGTACTGGCACCTCTAGATGTTTGTATGAATAAGGTAACCACCATGACCTTTTGTGACAAAGATGGTTACGGCATAATACCCTTCCAAATGGTAAACGTAACCCTTGAAATTGACAACTTTTTGAACAAATTTGAAGAAGCAAAGCAAAAACAAAACAAAGGATGAGCAAAATGTCAACAAAAATATTCAAAACTAAACAGAATAACGAATATCAAAAGTTAAAATGAACACTGAAAGAGGTCTGGACAATTGAAATGGAAAGTGCACAGGACTCTGACATGAAGAAATTTGATGCACCGTCTTACTACAAAAAGTACACCATTGAAGACACACGTATTGTGATTGAACAACCAATGCTAGAGCCTAAAGAACTAGGGACATCATACGATGGACCTGAGAATACAAAGAAAATTGCTCTTGCTAAACCAGGGGAAGAACCAACATCGGCTTACATAGCCATGGATCTCACCAAAAAGAAAGAGCAATTTTTTATAGCTACTCTCAAGCAATATAGAGATATGTTTGCTTGATCATACAAGGATCTTAAGGGAGTGCATCCGAGCATATGTCAACATACGATACCCCTTAAGAGTGATGCTAAGCTATACAAACAATGTCCCTATACCTATAACGAAGCATTTGTGAAGAAAATCATAGAGAAGATAGACAAACTTAAGGAAGCGGAGTTTATCTATGAGATAGAGCACATGGAGTGTGTGTCACCAATTGTGGTAGTATCCAAAAAGAATAGTAAATTGCGAGTGTGGGTAAACTTAAAATAGGTAAATGCTGCCACGATCAGAGAAACCTATCCTTTAAACATCATAGATCATGTGATTGAGAGTCGTGGGCAAGGAAGCTCACAGATTTCTTGATGGCTTTTTGGGCTACAACCAGCTCCCTATAAAGCCAAAGGATCAACACAAATGGTTTTTGCCACAGAATAGGACATATTTTCTCATTAAATGATGCCATTTGTCCTCATCAATGTACCTTCCACATTCCAAAGGGTGATGAGTCACGCATTTGAAGCAAATCTAAGACAATTCTTATGGATTTATATGGATGACTTGCATGTGCATTCTTTCCAAAGAGGCGAACATGTTGAACACTTGAACAAGATCTTTGAGAAGTGCAAAACTTATCGCATTTTCCTATATCCTAAAAAATGTGTCTTCATGGTAAGACATTGTGTCAAAAAATGACATTTCCACAGATCTTAAAAATATACAGGTGATTGTTGCTCTTTTGAGACCCACCAAAGTTAGAGAGGTACAAGCCTTTATGGTCCATTTCGGCTATTATCATTTATATGTATGTGGTTGTTGCAGAACCTCTCTATGCTCTCATCACGAAATTCAAGTGGAATGAGGAATGTGAGAAAGCATTTCAACAATTGAGATAGAGACCGTTTTTTGCTCCAATTTTGAAATCTCTTGATTGGAACAAGATCTTCCACATTCATATAGATGCATCGGCTTACACTATTGGATGCATCTTAGCACAAACTAAACAGAACAATATGAATTTTCCAATTTGTTACTCCAATAGACAGCTCAATAGTGCAGAGAGAAATTACATAACCATAGAAAGAGAATATTTAAGAATGATCTATGCAATTGAAAAGTTTAGACATTGCCTTATTGCAAACAAATTTGTATTCTTTATGGATCACCAAGAACTGCTTTAATTAGTGAACAAACCATGCAATACTAGTCATATAGTTCAATGGTTCATAATATTTCTAGAGCTTGATTTCACTGTAGTGGTCAAGGAGGTAACTACTCATCAAAGGGTAGACCATTTATTGCATTTGATACATGGGGAAGCACCTTTGGGGATTGATGATGACTTGCCAGATTCTTATCTTTTTAACATCTAGATGGTACCAAGATGGAGCGAACATGTGATACCATTGCACACCATTGGTTCTCTGCAGATTACAAGGCAACCATCAATCATTGAGCAATCACACTCTCTAGTGTTAATAGCCGAACAACTATATAAGTAGGGAAACAACGGGATACATAGGCTATGCATAGATCCATTGGAGAAAGAATTGTACTTGAGACAATCTCACGTACAAAAACGGGGTTTCATAATGCAAAAATGCAAAGACTGATGAGAATTGGAATTTATTGGCCTCATATATGCAAAAAAGCATCCATGACTATGTTAGTTCATGTGATACTTGTGCCATCTAGAATCCAATCAAACATGCTACACTGTTTAAGATAACAGAAGCACCTAAGTGGAGGAAGTACATTGTAGATTATATGGAACAAAGAGTATTGCCAACAAACTTGAGTAGAGCCAGACTACGCTCAATCCAGAGAGAAGCGGAGAACTGTGTTATCATAAAAAATAACCTTTGTTGGAGAGGGATAGATGACAACTTGTGAATATGTGATGTAGAGCACGAGTACTTGCCGATTCTTGAGCAAGCACATGCCGCACCCGGCAGGAGGTCACTTTTTGGCCGACAAAACTGCAAAAGCGATACTCCTCTGTACATGGATGTACATAGGCCTACTCTGTACATGGATGTCGAGCATTATGCCAAACAATGTGATGATTTCCAACGAACAAAAGTACCTATGTGCTAAGATGAGATGCGGCTAAAAAAGTTTGAAGAAGCAGAGCAAAAAGAGAACAAAGGACACGACGGAAACATTCACCAAGATGTCCAAAACCAAACAAATAAGCGAATACAAAAAGTTAAATGAAAATTGAAAGAGGTTTGGACAACAAAAACGGAAAGTGAAGGGGATTCCAACACAAAAATTTGATGCACCCTCTCACTACAAAAAATACACCATTTAAGACCAACAGATTGCGATTGAACAACCAATGCAAGAGCCTAACAAACGAGGGATATCATTGATGGACCTGAGAATGCAAAGAAAATTCATCTTGCTGAACTAGGGGAAGAACCAAGATCGGTTTACATATTCATGGATCTCATAAAAAAGGAAGAGTAGCTTTTGATAGCTACTCTCAAGCAATATAGAGATGTGTTTGCTTGGTCATACAAGGATCTTAAGGGAGTGGATCCGAGCATTTGTCAATATACAATGCCCCTTAAGAGTGATGATAAGCTGCATAGACAATGTCCCTATACCTATAACAAAGCAAAGAGAATTGATCTTGCTGAACTAAGGGGAGAACCGAGATCGGCTTACATAGCCACGGATCTCACCGAAGAGGAAGAATTTTGCCACAATTTCATAGATTGATGTAAATGAGGTCTTAGATGAGGAAGATATAAATTTTCATGCAAGAGAGGAAGAAAGTGCTAATATTCATGTTAGAGACAGTCATTGAACAACCCACTAAAGATAGTCCCATCTTAGAGTCTTCTTTTACTATTCCCACCCTTCCTTGCTATACTTTGAATGACAAAGATCTCATCCCCCTTCAACATATCTAGTTTTTCTTCAATTTAAGAGAGGGCCACTATCTTGTAATCTTGTGAGGTTGCCAAGGACTTTGTTGATACAGAAGGAGAACTTAAAGAAGAGTTATTGGCACTTAATTTGCAAACAGCTAGTGATTCTTTTGTAGATGCCTATGATGCTCTAGCTTTATGTTCGAAGAGAAGCAACCTATGAGGATTTTGAAGCCAGGCTAAAAGAGCTTGAGATAGATTTGTTTTGAAGGGACATCCAATTGCATGTGAAAGAGGGTGATGGTGATCTTGGTGAGAGAGTTGGAGCATGCAATATGGAGAGTAAATCTGTAGAAGGTGATGAATTGCAAATGGTAAAATTCTTTCATTTAATCAGTCTTTGCTTTGAGGACATTTTATCGTATATATCTTTGTTTTTTGTTTTGTTTTATTGCAGATTGATATTCTTAATAAGGATAATTTTCTTGGAAGAGCGAGAGGTTCAAGGGAAAAGTCACTTAGTCAACTAATGGAGACTCTACAAAGGAAATCCATGCCCTCATACAATACTTGCTAGAGATTAATATAGAAGTATTTTGTGCTTTTCATGCTCAATTCCCTTAAGACCATGGATTTCCAATTTTTGTATTGAAGGTTATGTCAAGATTAGATTCATGGGTTACAATCCCTTGCAAATGAGTTCCAGAATGGTTTTTCTTTTAGGGAGTGCAAATGCTCTAAGGATGTTTGGTTATGCTCGTGGTTTTGATGCCTCTAGATTAGGATACTTTTCCCGTTATTCTAGCTATGCAATTGCAGGTAGGAGAATGATAGTAAGCATCTTGATTGATAAAATAGAAGAAAATTCATTAGCTATAGAGGAGACATGCCATAAGAAACTTATGTAAAGAGACTCAAAAATTGATTACAAGAGAAAAAACTTGTACATAGTCTTCTCTTTTTTGGGAGATTTTATCTTATGTTATGGCCAATGCTAGTTGATTTCATGGTTCCTCTTCAGAAAGTCTTTGATTATTTGAAGCAATTGATTGTGGAGTTGTATTTCTCTTCATCCTTTGAAGTTGCCTTCTATAAAACCAATTGAATAATCTTTTTAAAGCATCGCTCTTTGTTTGGCCATCTCCCTTTCTTGTACAAATGAAGAATGAAGTACATGGTTAGTAATGTGATTTATGCATTCCTTGAGTATTACATGCTGCAAGTGACGTTCCTTTTGCAAAATATGGACCATGCAAGAAGACAATAAGCTGCAATTTTTTTATTATAAAAGTTGCTAGTTGAAAAGTTCAAAATTTAGAGGATGGTATCGAGTAGTAACTACTTTTCAAATCTTAGCAAATAATAGGATATCTTTTTCTCCCCATGCTTGTGTAATTGATGATATCAAAAGCTTTATTGTCTTCTTGAAGTCTTTTGCATACATAGTCGTACTCACTTATTGTCTCCAAAACTTTAAGAATTGATGCTCAAGCCTCTTTCATACTTCCACTGTTTTGTTGGCTACATTCGGCCTACTCTTTACATTTGTAAAAGAGTAGGCCAGATGTAGTTTCCCAATGCATAGCCATCCGAGTGTCGGCCATGACACATCCATACATGATGGGTAGTCTTGATGATGCAGTGCATGGAAATAGTGCAGGGGAGGCTAGGACAACCAGGTTTGCATTGATCTAATCAATGTCCAAGTGTCTCATGTACAACCTACTAGTGTCGAGGCCCGAACTAGTAGCTGCAGTGGGAGCATTTGCAGCATGGATTGTCAGTTGTATGGTGATTGACACTAGCATGATGTATCGTGGATCTTTGTAGACTATACAAATTTGTCTGTGGGATTTACATGTAAGCTCTAGCGTGGATAACACGCTCGCCTACCACGAGAGCCGATATGGCTACATGTAGATCAACTGAGTGAGCCAGTGGGCATAGGTTAAGAGATTATCTCTCCTATTTTGTTGTACATACTGGTAGTTTAGCTAGTAGCCCTCACTTATTAGCGCATTGCCTTTAAGTGGGAGTTTGTAGGGGTAAAGGCGCTACACCTCTGTCCGCGGCCGAGGTAAAGGCGTTACGCCTCTACCCGCGGTCTGGTGGCCGACCACTTGCCCACTGACCACACATTCCTTATTCTTCTTATACCTAAAAGAATGAGGAGCTTTTGTCATTCTTGAAGACCGCTCGTCTTGCTTCTCCCCTTTCTTGCACGTTGTTGGGGTAAAGGCGTTAAGCCTCTGTCCACAGCACCGGGCGGCCAACCGTCCCCACCCACTGACCACACATTCCTTATTCTTCTCATACCTAAAATAATAAGGAGCTCCTCTCATTCTTGAGGCATTTCCCACCTACACAGCATGTCTTGCTTCTCCCCTTTCCTGCATGCACCACACCATGCACACATGCATCCGCACTACACGCACTCACAAAAATTTTCCATATATGGTTTCAAGACACTATCCATACACATCATGAAAGTAGTTGGTGCATTGGTTAAACCAAAAGGCATAGCCAAAAATTCATAATGTCCAAACCTTCTTTAGGAATCAAATACGATATGTGTGACATTATCAAACAACGCATCCACCCGTAGCAATGAATAGTTATTCTTAACAGTAACCATGTTCAGACCATGATAGTGTATGTACATGCCACATACTGTCATCCTTTTTCTTCACCAACAAAATGGGAGATGCCCAAGGTGATGAACTAGGTTGAATAAACCCTCTACTAAGGTAGTCAGCAAGCTGACATTCCACCTCAATAGCCTCAGAATGACTCAATCTATACGGTGGTTTATTAACAGACTTACTTCTTGCAACCACATCTATGCTGTGTTGCATAGAACATGTCAATGGTAGTCTAAGTGGTAAATCTTGTGGAAAAACATCGTTGTATTCCATTAAGAGTTCCTTTAGTTTATGAGCAACATTTCTTGTTGTAGCAAGAGAGAAGTAGCAAGAGAAAAAGGAGAAGCATGCGGCATTGAGGAATCTTAAACCATGACAGAATCATGATCAACATTTGATAACAAATGGTATAAAGAGTAACATCATTCAAAGAGAGCTCGTAAGCTCGGTTGTACAAACGAGTGATGAGGAAGGCGCATGTTTATTCCCCAACAACAGTACGCGAATCCCATTGGATTAAAACATAAGAGTTATGCTCATAGCTAATGATGATCCTAACCCATGCAACCACTCCCAACTTAATACCGTATTTGCTCTATCCATATTCATTATCTAAAAATTTAAGGCTGTTTGATATCCTTGGATCTCAAGAGCTGCACCTTTAGCTTGTGTATCCCACACTTCAGCATCATGGCCATTTATCATAGCTACCTTGTAGTGGTGGACACTAGGTGTCTAAAGTAGCTTGAGATTCTTCACTAACTTATAGGTAATAAAATTGTGAGAGGCTCCATCATCTACCAAGATTCTCACCTTGCGACCTTGAATGTAGCCAAACATTCTCATAAGCTCATGTGGCCAAATGTCGGTTGCCAAATAGAGGTTGTAGATAGGAAAATCCAACACATCGCATGCCAGAGCAAGGCTCAAATCTAGCCTTGTTGAAAATTCTCACTCAGAAAGAGATGTATGGCCTATTGAAAAACACAAAACTACCAATCTTTTGAGGGGAGGAGAAATAATGCAACAAAGATACTGTATAATATCTTCCTTAGTAAACGAAAAGCTCACTTATAGGGCGCTTGGCACGTCGATTCATGAATTACACTACTAGATTAGACAATTTAGTGACATTCTCATTCAGATGGGCAAAATTCAATTTTGACATAGGCATGCGTGATTGAAGTACCCTAAATTTGTGAAGATCAAGCAGCTTTATGCTCTCATCCATGCACCAATTGTCGTGCGGGTACCCCATGATGTATCCTACTATGGGGAAACAATAGGCCTAGCGGGTAAAGGATTCTCAAAATCAAAGGTATTATGCATGTTAATGTTTGAATCCATGGTGCAATGTTGTTCGTAACAAGAAAAAATGAGTACCTTGTCGAAAACAACCTTTTGAAGCTTTGCTGAGTCAGTGGAGTATTTGCCAATGAGCAACAACAAGCTATGGAAGCCGATTGGCCAAATTGCACAAGTTGCAATCAATAACTTGGAGTATTTTCTTGCTGCAATTTTTCCTATTGCAATAGGGAAAGACTTCAAGCACAAGGCCTTGCCTTGCTTTGCTTGTGTTGTGAAACTTGTTGAGGCCACTTACCTGTGCTCTGTCGGTGGGGGGGAGGGTGGAAATCACCATTGTATTCCCCGAAAGGCCAAAATACTGAAAACTTATAGGCCTCTGAGTGAAACAAAATGCTTCCAAGCTTCATGTATGACAGAGAGCAATGTAGGTTGAGAGAGAGAGAGAGAGAGAGAGAGAGAGAGAGAGAGAGAGAGAGAGAGAGAGAGAGAGAGAGAGAGAGAGAGAGAGAGAGAGAGAGAGAGAGAGAGAGAGAGAGAGAGAGAGAGTTGTAGATGCATAGGTTCTTGAATGAGAGAGTTACAGAAACGAAAAAATATGCACAAGCATGTGTAAATCCAACGAGAGTTTCCTCTTGGGATTTGGTGCATGTCGTTTGTGGCCCTTGGGTGTGTGCTAGGGATGATACCCTCATCCACCCGTAGTTAAGAGCTTGTTAATGCCTACATCTTCGTCTCCATGGCTCCCTTGCATGCTGGCCCAAAAAAAGTGATCTATTATTAGCTCTGACATAGTGAGAGGCTCGAGGGTAGGGAAACCCATGCTCCACCAAGCTATCCCTGCCTATACTTATAGGCCTGGCCCCATGCCGGTTTCCCACTGGCCCTTGGCCTCAAAACCCTTGAGAGTTTGTAGCCAAAAACAAAAGGAAAGACCTCTCCCCTACGTATGCCATTTGTCATCTAAATAATTCTTTGACCCTTGACCTTGATTGATTCATCTGAAAAAATGGTCCCCATCCCTCCCACCCCTTTTCGTGGCCCTAATGTATCATCCCCCCCCCCGCCCTCCACATCACTCTAAACTTTTGATATAGGCACCATCTAGATAAGAGATCGTGGAGGTTACACATCCATTTAGAATGAGATCTGGCTCTTGAAGCTATAGCTCCTCCCATGGCTCATCCTCCCAAGTTGGTATGGATTGGGGCTGTAGCTGCCAAGATAGATGCCAAATGGGCTCAACTCTCTACGTCATTTCTACCTCTTTTTGCTCTACCCTATCAACAATCACATACTTTATTATTGTCCCCTCTTGTTACCACTCTTTGTCACCCATTGTCTCCCAATTATCATGAAAATGGGGATTATGTTGGAGATTGGATAAGGGGCATGTTTCTCTAGCCCATGTGGAGGCCCAAAGATACAGTGTATTGACAAAAAATCCCCGTTCTAAGACTTGTGTGATCATCTCTTCTTACGTAGGTCAAACCACTACTAGGCTGGTAAGGTGAGGAGCCTTTAGAAGAGGGGAAAAAATTCCTCTCAAACATAGCTCTTTAATACCAATAGGTGATGCTCAATGATCAAGTTGATGCTGAAAATGAGACAGGTCTCTAGTCATCTAGAGATCTATATTCATCTAGAGGATTGGGTTTGTACATAAGGAGGATTGTTTGCTATCATTTAGCTTTTCCACTTTACATTAGTCTAGAAGCTTTACCAAGGGTCTAGAAATGCTGAAAGGGCTTTAGGTTGGTTCAAACAACGTGTTGACATCCATAAAACAGGAGTCATCACCGAGAGGTTGCATATGATTGGACTTATAAATTGCCGACATGTTCAATGCTCTTTCAAAAATCCACCCACCCCCCCTTTCGAAAATGGGCATTGCCACTTCAAAACGTTGCCAACTGCCAACAAGGATTTGATCTTGGGGTAGGGAAAGAACTTTGAGTGTCCTTTCCACGTAATAATGGCGACCCATTGGCGATCGACGGAGGCAAGGAGCCATTATTACGTGGGGAGGACACTTAGTGTCCTTGCATGATCGTCAAGGGTCAGGAGGAGGGGGCGTGCAATATCACTCAATGTTGGCAGTCTACCTGCGCTAACCAAATGATGAGCAGACCGTTGGATCGCTGACACCTTAGCGCCAATCACAACAGGCCTGGGATTGAACTGGATCGCTCCCACTGACATGTCAGCATGGCAAGCGTAGATACAATAGGTGAGGGCAACTTGCTCACGACACTCAGCCCTTGGAACACGTGATAGTGTCCCATGAGTAAATTGAGGGGATTATGAGCATTGACGTGTTGGCAAATGAGCCCATTCCCAGTACCGATATGGACCGAGTTGATTGGTGGAATGGCGAGAGCTTTCTACATGTTTACTTCTCAGACATCTAGTCAGATTTCAGGATTGTAGGCGTCCTGATTGGATGTCTAGGATCTTCAACCCCTTGATTCTCGACCTTGACGGGGTAGGGAAAGGACAATGACGGCGGCCCTTTGGCAATTGGTGGAGGCCGAGAGCCATGGGGAGCCATTATTACGTGGAGAGGACACTCAATGTCCTTTCATGATTGTCAAGGGTCGAGAGGAGAGGGATTGTAGTAATTAGTGATCACTCAATGTCAACAATCTGTTTGTGCTGGCGAAATGATGAGCAGATCGCTGGATGACTGACACCTCAACACCAATCACAACAGGCCTGGGACTGAACTAGATCGCTCCCACTGACATATTAACATGGGAAGCGCATATACAATAGATGAGGGCACCTCTGCTCACGACACGTCAGTCCTTGGAACATGTGACAATGACCAAGGAGTAAACCAAGGGGATTACGAACGTTGACGTGTTGGTAGTTGAGCACATTCCCACTACTGATCTAGACTGAGCTGACTGGTGAAATGGCGAGAGCTTTCTGCATGCTGACTTGTCAGACATCTGAAGGACGACTAGTTAGATTTCGCGATTGCAGGCATCCTAATCGGACGGCTAGGATCTTCAGCCCCCCGACTCCCGACCTTGACGGTTAGAGAAAGTTCCAAATCAAAAACCACTACCTACACCAATCGTTTCCAAGTCGTGTGAAGTTGTGAACTTCCTGAATCCTAGCCCACTTTGTGAGCCCGCCGTGGCTAATGTTTCAATGCACGTGTTTAAAAGCCCTTCTAAGTTCTCCTTTTCTTCTGCACGGATTGGGGAAGACACGTGTGGAGGACGAGCATCAGCGCCAGTATCAGTCTCAGTACAAGGCGCATGGAAACGGCAACGACACCGTCCACAAGTCGTGTTCTTCACTATTGCGTAGGATTCTTCACCAGCAGAAACAGCATTCAGTGCAGGCCGCGCGCCTGCAGCAGCAGAGGCAATCGTCGTCCTTTTTCATGGCGTAACGCAGGTAAGCCTTCGCCATCTCTGTTTCTGCCAAGTCTCTGTTCTTGGATTGTGTCCGTATGCGTGATCCCACACTCGCATTAACAATGATCCCTGTTCTCTACTTCCCCAGTCGTTGTTTTTACTCGCAATGCGCTTCCTTCTCTTGGAATTTAGGGAAAGTGATGTGCACATGCAGGGCCCACCACATCACTTTACTTGTCCCCTTTGCGGATTACGTTGTCAACCTGTCAGGTCATGCGTGCTGCATGTCGGGGTGGGGGTCCAGACTTTACTGCGGACGAATATGGACCTTACCCATGGGATCCTTCGTGGCAGAGTTCTGACAATGAAGGTATTTATCTTTGCTGAGGACTATAAGTATATACCTTACTCTCTTTTCTTGAGTATCGCTCTCATATCTGGATGCATTAGAAGCTTTTGCAGTGATAATGGTAAACGTTTTCTTGGAGTTTGTATCCCTTTTTACATTGTATGAGAAGAACTTTCCACCTCTTAATAGTCCTCACTGAGTGCAAGATGAAGTGATGTAGCTCCTTCAAGCATGCACCAAGGAAGCAATGTATTTGATCAGATTATATATGTTACGAGATCTTAGACCTTGAAAAAAGGATTTAGTCTCGTTTACTGGATGAACATACTCATATTTGGGATTACCCCGTCTGATGTAATTGTCATTTATGTACGCTTTTACCTTGGGGAATGTGCCACACACACACACATAGAGAGAGAGAGAGAGAGAGAGAGAGAGAGAGAGAGAGAGAGAGAGAGAGAGAGAGAGAGAGAGAGAGAGAGAGAGAGAGAGAGAGAGAGAGAGGCGCTCTCCATGTCGATAACAAGTTGCTCATACAAGGGACCAAGGGTGGTCTGGCATAGATCTGTCATGCCCTAATGGATAGACCCTAGGTACACACAACTGCGGCTGCTACTGACATTGCCTACTGCTCCTGCGCATGAGACCTCTAGTAACAATTGGGAAACCATCGAGCAAGCATGAGGATAGCGAGTCTAGATCTTGTGTGTGCCTTGAGGATCATTGGATCTAGGATTGCTGTACCGGGTGCATGGAGAATCGAATGTTGCATGGGTGGAAGAATCTCAAGGGTATCTGATTGGAGAACTCCTACCAGGTGCCTCTCCAACTGCTGCTCATGGCTGTCTTCCCAGAAAACGCATATGACGGAAGCTGCCCAAAAATGCTAGGTTGCCTCCCCGCTTGCCTGATGCCCGCCGGCTTCTAATTGGTGCCCATTGGGGCTGATCAGCATGCCATAAGGGAGTCCCTCTTGGGTCCAATATATAGGTCCCAAGCCAAATCTGCTGACCCACATCCCCGGCCCTCACGACCTAATAATAATCCCTAGAAATGGGAAAGAAGCATTGCAAGGGGCCCACAGGCCCCTAGGGTCCTGGGAAGGCAAGAACACAGTTGGGAAAAAATACCTAAGGCAAGCAAGAGCTTGGATGGCCAAGGAACATAGCCAAAACCCTGTGCTAGACATGGCTAAATACAACGTGACACGAGAAAACAACCTCACTTGGGCCGGGCATAGCCACAAAACAACCCCACTTCCTAATACTTGTCCCTGGGAGAAACTGGGACTGACTCGATGAATCTAGAGAGATGCCTGAACTTTAACAACCCTTCTCGACTCCTGGAAAGGAAGAAGAAAGAAAAAACAGGAAGCTGGAGTGAGCAATTTGCAATTGTAAAGAGAGGGTTTCATAGACGAGGATATTTGCAATAAACTCCGTGGTAGAAAAGTATCTTGTCGTAAATACGATCCATCTACTACTTCCAAAAGACGTCCGGGAAGTAAAATGCTGTCCTTGAGAGTAAAACCAACTCTAACAAGAATCTCCTCAACTCAATCGACTCACAAGTCACACAACCAACATTTGCAAAAGGTACTGATGTTGACTGCTCCATGAGAGTTTATCAAAACTGAGGGTAAAGGCATAAACTAATGGTATCCGGATCATGTTGATTTCTCCATGAGAGTTTATCAAAACTGAGGGTAAAGGCATAAACTAATGGTATCCGGATCATTTTTCAACACTAAAGTGCTCCATACTCGAGAAAAGAGTCGGCAACGTGCACCTGCGGTCATATACCGCATGCCAAAATCTCCAAGTTGCTATGAGAAGTCCAAAGAATGGGACAACCAAAGGTTCTGAGAATTGAAGTGCTTGATGACGAAGAACCAAAGAATTGCACCAACCATCGTATAGAATGATGAATTGCAAACTGTATCTGAAGGAACCTCATTGGAACTGAGAGCGAAAACTTCTATTGATCTTCGTCTGTCTGGAATACGACTAGAGAGAATATCACCCCACTCTCAAAGTGAATTGGGAACAAACATCCAATAGAAAGAAACACACATCAATACTGAGACTGTAGTTAAAACGGCAAGATCAAGAGACCTTGTACCCAAGCTACGCAAGAGAAGGACAAGGTGCTATAGAAAGCCACCAAATAGACAATCAATCTTGTCCGTTGCACATGGAACCACTAGAACTGAAAGGAGGTAGTCAACGGAAACGGACTCCCAAGGTGACTTTGAAGGGAGAACTTCTGGATCATAGATAACTGTCATAACTCTCCAATAGTCTTTATCTATGAAACTGGATAACCTAAGGCAGGTGAATCCGAGAAAAAAATATACCTGTGGAACCTGGAATCAAATCTTGGAGAACTAGGAAGACCATCTCCACACTGTAAATAATGTTGGCTAGTTCCCAATCCATTTAGGACCACTATGCACTTGTACGAAACAACATGCCAGTCTAAGGATAAGGGAAGTAGGTGTGTCCTGAATGGTACAGTCTAGAGGGATCAATATGGAAGACAAGGCATAGTAACTACTTTTCGGATGCACGAGGAAGAGCAACTGTCACACTAGAAATATGAAAGACGAGGCAACCATCAAAGTGGCTTAAGAAAAACGTTTGCCCTGGTACTAATTTCACTGTAGGCTAAAGCACATCATCCAAATCCGCAAGAAATGGGCAAGGAAACCAAGGACTAGAGGACACTGTGCATTGTACTCCGTTGAATGGAGTCGACTGAAGATAATAACTTGGAAGCCCCCTCTAAAAGAGAAGTATCCTCAAGAGTACGCTTTGAGGTAACATCTGACTCAACTCTATGATGGAACAGATCAAACAATGTCTTTGAAAGCTCCAGAGCTAAAGCCGAGAGCTCCCCCCAAGGTAGGAAGCCTCCTTGTCATTAAATTCTTGGAAAAGAAATGAGTACCACCAGAAAGAAATTCGAGACAATCTGGAGTAAAACTGCTTCCTCTGTATTTGAATAGCAAAACTTGAATCTCAAAAAAACTCATTACTCGAGGAGAATCACAGCATCGGTAAACTCGGATTGCTAAGAATAGGAAGACTTGAAGGGTCGTCACTTGAGGATCATGTTTGCCAAAGAAGCTGTCGGAGTCCCAAAAAGACCAGCTACTGAAGCAAACTCCATGAGATCAAACCAAACGTTCGCCACTCCCTGAGATTTATAGAGGCCTCTAACAACACAGAAAACATGAGAGCATGATTTGAGAGCTTTTAAGGGCAAAAATGAACTGTTTCTTCTTCTCCTTCTTCTCTTGTCATTTCTTCTTCATCCAACTCCATAGCTTCCATATGTAGGTTGAGGTAGAACCGGTTTACTCGTTAGAACAACAAACGACTGATGCAGGAACTGTAAAGATTTCCTTCCATCTTTCTCTCCACAAATTGAGCATGTGTCTCCTTTGAATGCTTCTGGGTGAGTGAATTTCCCGTTCTCCGTTGCGATCTTTATGTTCTTCATCCATGGTGTTAGGATCTTGCTTCGATTTGTAGAGGGCAAGCGGAGCTGTGATACCACTTTAATCACTTCCAATGAAAGATCGGACGGAAACATAGAGATGTTTGCAATTTGTAAAACTATGCAACATTTTCACTTCAAAACAACTTGAGAGAGAGAGAGAGAGAGAGAGAGAGAGAGAGAGAGTAACAAATTGTTGACGTGTCGACCTACTGAAGAACGGAGCTACCGATCGAGGGGCCTAAACCCTAAGAAGAACAAGTAACAGAAGAAGTGTCACAAAGTGATGACGTGGTTGCCCGAGAGCAGAAACCCTAACCCTAATTTCTGCCAGAAACCATAACTGTTGAAACCCTAATTTTGGAAATCCTAACCCTAAAACCTGCAAACCCTAATTCTAGAAACCCTAACCCTAAAACCTGCAAATTCTAATTCTGCTGCCAGAAACCCTAACCCTAAGCGCAGATTTTAGCTTTTTGCGTTGGTTGATGACGTGGCAGGCTGATTTACGTTGGCAGTTTTTAGCTTTGCTTTTGGACCAGAAGCTTTTAAGTTTTAAAGGCTTTTCACTGTAGTTGCTTTTTAGGCCAAGGGTCTTTAAATATGAGGTTAGGACTCATTCTCTGGCATGCTTCCTAGAGAAGGTGCAGAGTCTTGAGTACCGGCTTGTACTGTGTTGATGCAATATAAAGAAATACCGAAAGGGGCGCCAAGGTTTGGGGCCAATCCTCTCTGGGGTGGAATTCCGCCACTCCGTGTCGCGTGTCGTCTCTCTTTCAGTTCAATTGTTATTAAAGTGCTAAAGTCTATTCAGTCTGTTGGCACGTGGTGCCCATTTTGTGACATTGGTATCAGAGCATGAGGCGTGTGCTTTTCTGAAAGCATACCGGTCCTACAAAAGAGCAGAGCTTTTGGAATTTTATTTGAAGTATCCTGGCCGTCCAACCCGGACTTGGAATTTTATTTGAAGTATCCTGGCCCTCCAACCCGGACTTATTAGCCACTCCCACCCTTACTTCATCGCGCATCGGGCGCGCTCCCGTCTTCACCGCTCATGTCTTACAGGGCATAAGCCATAAAGATCACTTGTAAGAGAAGGATCCAGATTTGTTTCAAGTCACTGTTTTTCTCAGAAGCAGTGCCGTACGGATGTTGATGTCTATAGCTACCCAGCCACACACTTCCAAGGACTTGGCAAGCTTTCAAGAAAAATTTTGCCCGAAGTTATATGGTTTCTGACATCTTTCTTCGGAGTGCAACTTCTGGCAAAGTGGGGTATCCTGAAATGCTTGCCATGGAAACCCTAGCAGATTATAACTTGAAATTCCTCGACATCTCTCGATACATGTCTCTTCACGAGCAGATGACCTTGGAGATCTAGTGCGATTGCTATCTTGGGACTACCATCGCCGCCAAAGAAACACTATTTTGAGTTGATGGACCATGCTGTGCTAGGCTACGACCTTATGGAAGAAACCTAACCCTAATTTTTGGTGCAGGTTTCAAGATGGAAAGTCAATCGACTTTTCAAGCTCGATTGATGTCGAGATTGCTTTTTAAGTTTGAGTTCTGTTTGAACTTGTTTGGTGATCCTGTTTGGAATTTGTTTGAAATGGATGGTATCTGTTTTGAACCTGTTTTGGTGCCGATTTGAATTGTTTGACTCTGGTTTTATACTGGTTTCAATGATTGGTGATTTTACTCTCGGGTGGAGAAGTGAGAAATACTGTTTTGGTTTGAACCTCGGAATGACGTAGGCCGATGCTTGGGGAGCGTTTCGTTGTATGTTTGAAAACCTCCGAACGATGGAGGCCAATGCCTGGGGAGCGTTTGGTTGTATGCTTGTAAAATAATTGTTGTGACTGCCGGCCCGGAGTTGGATGGTTATGTGGGAGGAGTATTAAGAAGTCTGAGCAGTGTTTACTCTCAGCACCTCCAAACGACGCAGGCTGCGGTCTGGGGGGCGATTGGTTGTAAAAGGCCTCTATATCTCCCGGCCCGAACCTTTTTAGGTTATGCGGGAGGAGTGATGAGGGAGTCGTTGAATATCTCCCGGCCCGGACCGTGTTAGGTTATGCGGGAGGAGTGTTCATTGGCGGCTTTATGCTTCTATGTCTTGTAACATGCATATGTAAGCATTTGTGTTGCATTGTGATGTGCCAACTATCGAATATTCCTAATTGGATGAGATTGCCTGGGTATGTAATTTTAGTGCATCAAGACACCCGTGGAAGATCAGCACGGTTTGGGTGTGATGGGCTAATTTTACTACGCCAGAATATCAAGAGTTCCGATCTGGATGAAAGGAGAAGCTAACTCCTTGATCAAACAGAAAGGAGAAGCTAACTCCTTGATCAAAACAGCCGATAGAAGAAGCTAACTCCTTGATCAAAAGAACAGAAAGGAGAAGCTAACTCCTTGATCAAAAGAGCAAATTGAATGTCCCTCGGAATGTCCCTCGCAAATTTTTGAGCTAACTTGAGTTGTTTTGCAGATATGCTGTAATCGAGGATGATTACTCTCTTTCAAGAAGGGGAGATGTAACAAACTGCTACGTGTCGACCTACTGAAGAACGGAGCTACCGGCCGAGGGGCCTAAACCCTAAGAAGAACAAGTAACAGAAGAAGTGTCACAAAGTGATGATGTTGTCCGAGAGCAGAAACCCTAGTCCTAATTTCTGCCAAAAACCCTAACTGTTGAAACCCTAATGTTGGAAACCCTAACCCTAAAACTTGCAAACCCTAATTCTTGAAACCCTAACCCTAAAACCTGCAAACCCTAATTCTGCTGCCAGAAACCCTAAAACTGTAGAAACCCTAACCCTAACCCTAAGGGTAGATTTTCACTTTTTGCGTTGGCTGATGACGTGGCAGACTGTATGGATTTCCGTGATTTACGCTGGCAGTTTTTGGCTTTGCTTTTGGACCAGAAGCTTTTGAGTTTTAAAAATTGCTTTTTAGGCCAAGGGCCATTAAATATGAGGTTAGGGCTCATTCTCTGGCATGCTTCCCGGAGAAGGTGTAGAGTCTGGAGTACCTGTGTTGATGCAATATAAAGAAATACCGAAAGGGGTGCCAAGGTTTGGGGCCAATACTCTCTGGGGTGGAATTCCGCCACTCCGTGTCGCGTGTCGTCTGTCACAAAGTGATGACGTGGCGGACAACAAAAACCCTAAAATTCCTGCAAACCCTAAAAACTGCCAGAAACCCTAATTTGCAGCAAACCCTAATTTTTGGAAACCCTAACTGCTGGCTGAAACCCTAATTTCTGGCGCCAGTGCCACGTGGCAGTGTTGTACGGATTTTCCGGAAATTGCGCCGCAATTTGCGTTGGCAGCTTTTGGGCGTTGCTTTTTGCATGAAAGAGAGAGAACTTGCTTTTTTTTTAAATTAAAAAAAAAGAGACCGTCTCTAAGAGAGAGAACTGATGCTTTTGATTTTGAAAGCTTTTGGGGCTCTGCTTTTGGGCATCCCTTGTAACCTTTAAATTAGTGGTGAGGGCCTCACTTCTGAGAGCATCTGGACGCAGAGTCTGAGAGTGAAACCCTAACCGCTCTCTTGTACTTTGATGATTGATTAATATAAAAAGAAATACCGAAAGGGGTGCCAGTCTTTGGGGCCAATATCTCTAGGCACGGAACTCCGTCGGGCCAGTGCAAATCTATTGTGATCTGTGAATTGTTTTGAAGTGGTTATTTGGTGCTGTCGCGGTTGATTCTTGACTTGGAGTGTCCAAGTCTGTTACAGTGGTATCAGAGCACGGCCGATTTCTCTTCTACGGGAAATCCGATCCCCGAATTTTTTTTCCGCGGCACCTATGGCTTCAGGCAATGATCAGTCGACTCCCTCTGCATCTGGAGATGCGGGCTGGGATCACAAAGAAGATTCAGACAGAGAGTATGGCCCGCCTCGGCCTACTTAGGCGGAGCAAAGAGAGATGGAGCGTTGTCAATTGATTGGCGATGCAACAAAGATGATGCTCAATTTTGCCGAGGATCCGAAGATGGCAAAATATATGAACAAGACCTCTTTGAAAGAGGTACAGATGGAGTGGCAGAGAACCACAACACCACTCCCGAAACCCACCTTCTGCCTCCAAGAAAATATACGGAGTAAGAACTGGAGAACGTGGTTGATGCACGGATTGCTCAGCTTTTCGACGTGCAAAAGAAAGACAAAAAGCACGGCAAAAAGCAGAAGAAAGGCACTGACTTCCCGGGATATTTGGGTCGTCGGTTGACATTTGACAAGGCAAAGAAACGGAAGAAGCGTGTTCGATTTGAAGGAGTACCCAGTTCTTCTTCTTCTTCTTCTGACAGTTCTTCTAGCTCCTCGGATTAGAGCGAAGAAGACAGAAAAAGCAAAAAGCAAAGCAAGACACAAAGCTTCAGAACGGGCAAGAAAAAGGCAAAGAAGGCTACATCTCGCCCAGAGACTGACAGTTCTACTGAGGACTCGTCTACAGACAGCTCAGATTCCGATGACGGAAAGTTTTATGCGAACAAGAAGAATTTTTACAAAGCCAACTAGTATGACTTTCTCGAAGATAAAAGCAAGAAAGTCCGAGAGTTTAAGGAAGGTGGCCACTCGATCAAGTTTGATACTTTTTTAGGATACTCGGATGCTTCGAAGGCTGTGTCTTTTTTCAGCAGTTTGACATCGCTTTCGCGGGAGGACGCTATTCAGAGCACTCCAAGATTCAGAGAGCTGCCTCTTACTTTAAGAGGAATGCTCGTACTTGGTGGTCCACGCTTCTTTTAAACAAGACTGCGCAAGTTAAATGGCTGAAATTTAAGAAGCTTTTTATTTCTTCTTGGTTGACGCAAGAATATGAACGAGATGTACGAGCTGCTTGGAACCATCTTCGAATGACCAAGAAAGATACAATCAATGCTTATTGTGAAAGATTCTGGAACTTTTTTCTACCCGCCTCTTCATTCAAGAAGATCTCGTTTAGAGAACAGATTGAGCGGTTTACCTTGGGTCTACCTACAGAGATCCGAAATCACTGTTGGGAGCAGAAGTCAGCTTCTGTTCAGGAGTTGATGAGCCATGCGAAGCGGGGCTTTGCCACTCACTCTGGCAGTCTGACCTACCCCACAGATGAGGCCATGACACAACGAGCCGAACAGACTTCTGGGAATGAAAGAAGAATGAAAAAGAGCAACCCAGAGAAAAAAAAGGATACACGACCCAAGCTTACTCTTGAGGAGAGAGCTCACTTCATCAGAGAGGGGAAGTGCTTTGGATGCAGGGAACATGGACATATTTCCGGGAAGTGCCCTGATAAGGCACAGAAAGAACAGAATGATAAGAACGACGACGGGCCTGAGAGTTCGAGAGCAGCTGAGGAATGTGGCAGAAAAGGCAGATAGAAAAGCAGAACTTGTGCCACATGGCGTGGGACCTGCACCGAATCTAATGAATGAAAGTACAAACTTTGCCGCTTTCGGGGCAAAGTGAAGGATCAGGAAGCTCTTTTGAAGGAGCCAAGGCCAACTTCTTTTCACTTGGAATTGGCGGCTCGATTTGGAACTACGCCCGACAGATTGACGCCACAGGCGGAGGTAGTTCGACTGGCACCCGGATGGGATATTGCCATTACACCGAGCATTGGCAAACTTCGTTTGCAATGACAGGGGTGTTCAGGGCACGCGAGTGACGTTCTACTTGGGATCCCTTGGTACCACAAGAACTACGCCGTGGTTGACTACTCGGCCGAGAAAGCGACTTTGATAAATGAAGGGCTTAGAGATTGTACTTGATGAACTTCAGTTTTCTTACTCATTCTTTTGGGAGAACTGAACGATGGATAAAGGTTGAATATGTTTTGACTTGAAGAAAAGAACGCCAAGATTTTTTTCTCCATGCTCATGCCGATTGCTTTTGAGAGGGCCTGAAGATCATACCATTGATTTGATATTTGGAAGCACACCACCGAATCGGCCACCTTATCGTGTGAGCCGAGTACAGAATGAAAAGATTATGAACCCAGTGAAAGACCTCTTGGAAAAGGGTCTTGTCCAGCCTAGTACTTCACCGTATTGCTCTCCATTGTTGTTGGTTTTGAAGAAAGACGGATCTTGGAGAATGTGCATCGATTATAGCACTCTCAACGAAATCACCATCAAGAACAGATTTCTGATTCCTAGGATCGATGATATACTCGACAGGTTACAGGGATCCTCATGCTTTAGCAGGATTGACTTGAAGAGTGGATATCATCAGATCAGAATAGCACCGGGAGACGTCTACAAGTAAGCTTTTCGGACGACTTTTGGGTTATTTGAGTTTTTGGTGATGCCTTTTGGCTTAACCAATGCTCCTGCGACATTTAACCGGATGATGGATAGGATTTTTCGAGAGTACAGGCTATTTGTTGGCACTTTCTTTGACGACATCATTGTTTTCTCCAAGAATGAGGCAGAACACAGAGATCATCTGCTTCAGGTCTTTCAGGCATTACAAGATCACAAGTTAGTGATTAATGCAAAGAAAAGTGAATTTTTCCTACCAGAGATACACTTTTTGGGACACAATGTGTCAGTCGCAGGAGTGCAAATGGATCCGGCCAAGATAGAGACTATCCGTAATTGGCCCGACTTGAAGAATGTCCATGAAGTTAAAAGCTTCTTGGGACTGTGTTCGTACTACAGGCGGTTCATACGAAAGTTTGCAGAGGTTGCTTCCCCTTTGCATATCTTGACACAGAAAGGAGTACCTTTTTCGTGGGGACCCCCAGAGGTGACTGCCTCTCAGACGTTGAAAGAGAAATTGACTATGGGACCTATTTTGACTTTGCCAAACTTGCAGAAGTCATTTGAAGTATTTTGTGATGCTTGTGGTCGTAGTCTGGGTGCGGTAATGATGCAAGAAGGCCATGTCATAGCTTACGAGGGCCGTTTGTTCTCTAGGCCGGAGATGACAGCACAGATCTATGGGAAAGAGCTTTTGGCGGTTATCCACGCTCTTACTCAGTGGCGGCATTACCTACTCGGAGCGGATTTTACTGTCTTTACAGACCATCAGAGTTTGCGCTACTTCTTGTTACAGAAGCAGCTTTCGGAAAAACAGATGCGGTGGGCGAACATCTTGTCACAGTTCCACTTCCAGATTGTCCATGTGCAGGGACAGAAGAATGTGGTGGCAGATGCTTTGTCTCGAAAACCGTTGGTTCTGGCTATTTCCGCGATACATCATAGGAGCTTCGAGGATATGGTCGATCAGTGTGCCACAGATACAGATTTTGCAGATATTTTCACACGGATACGGGATGGGGAGACAATAGCTGGATACTCCCTTCGAGAAGGCTACTTGATGAAAAAGACTATGTTGTGCGTTACACAGCCGTTGAGGGAAAAGGTAATGACTGATTGCGAGTGTCCACCTTTTACGGGTCACCGCGGCATTGCTACCACCATGAAAGGGGTAGAGAGAGATTTCTTTTGGCGGAGACTGAAGAAGGATGTGGAAGAGTTTGTGCGCAGTTGCTTGGTATGCGAGAAGGTCAAGTTTGACAGGCATAAGGCATAGGGATTGTTACAGCCTTTACCCATACCCACCCGCCCCTCGGAAAATATTGAAATGGATTTCATTTTTTTTGATCTCCCGAGAATACAGAATGATCATGATGATTTTCCGATTACATGGCACGCCTGAGACGATTGTCTCCGACAGAGACCCCAAATTTATGAGTTTGTTTTGGAAGGCAATTTGGGAGAACATTGGCACGCGGTTGCAGTTCTCGTCATCGTTCTACTTGCAGACTGACGGGCAATCTGAGATTGCCAATTCAGTGATTTTAGATTTATTGAAGTCTTGTATCTCGCATCAGAAGACTCAATGGGAAAAGAACTTACCTTTGGTGGAATTTGCCTACAATAACACGATATACTCTTCGACGGGGAAGACGCCATGAGAGATTGTTGAAACTGCTGCGAAGGTTCCATCCTTCTTGAGCACGAAAGATTAGAAATTTGAAGCGGATGAATATTCGCGAGATCTGGATACGGCTTTTGCCAAGGTTCGCGAGACTTTGCAGAAGTCTCAAGAACGACAGAAAAAGGCAGCGGATCGCCATCGTCGCGACATGAAATTGAAGGAGGATGATTGGGTGCTCTTACGTTTTGAGAAGGCACGCCTACGAAAGAACAAGGGAAAGGAGAGGCTTTTTCCAAAGCTTAGTATGCGATACTACGGCCCTTTCCAGATTAGTGAAAAGATAAATGAAGTCTCCTTCCGACTGAAACTGCCAGATACTTGGAGGATTCACAATGCATTTCATGTGAATCTCTTGAAACCTTTTAAAGGTGATGTGCCTGATGATGGGGAGCCTGATGAGCAACCCCAAGTGGAAGAAAACGAGGAGATCCTTGTTCCTGAACAGATTTTGGCACATAAGGATACGAAGAATAAGGGTAAAGTCCGAAGGCGGTTCTTGGTTAAGTTCAAGAATTATCCTGCACTTGATGCGAAGTGGATGGAGGAGGAGGACCTAGCAGATACTCAGATTGTGAAACTTTACCTCGATGCTTTTGGTTTAGCATAGTCTACTCCAAATGGAACCTAGAATTCAGCTTGGCCGAAGATCTGGTGCAGTGGGATGCACAAGAGAAGAGTTACTCCACTCCTTTGTCAACAGATGCCTCGATTTTGATACTAAAGTCACTGATGTCTCTGTGAGCTTCATGGATACTGAGAGCTGACAGTATTCTGCTGGATGACTTTATGAAATGGAATTCCTGATTATGATACTGATTTGTTCTTGACTTCTTGTGAGTGCAGGAATTGATAGACGAAATGACTGCAACATTTTGGTCTACTTGATCTCGAATAGACATGGTTGCAATAGGGGTTAGTCAATCGGACATCGATGAGGTCCCGATTGGACCTCGATGTGATTGCTAGCTACATTGCCGATAAATCATGGTCTAAGATCGGAATGAATGTTGAACGTCATGTGATGTCCTGTGATGTCTAGTGATGTGACTGTCGATTTTGTACATGTGCTAGATGTGTGTTCCTAGTACGTAGGTACTAACAGTCAGTGTCTGCTAAGACGGTTTATGGCTTTTGTCGGTTTTGCAGGCGTAATCGCGGTCGATTACAATGTTTTCAAGAGAGGGGTATGTCACAAAGTGATGACGTGGCGGACAACAGAAACCCTAATTTTTGCCAGAAACCCTAAAATTCTTGCAAACCCTAAAAACTGCCAGAAACCCTAATTCGCAGCAAACCCTAATTTCTGGAAACCCTAACTGCTGGCTGAAACCCTAATTTCTAGCGCCAGTGCCACGTGGCAGGGTTGTACGGATTTTCCAGAAATTGCGCCGCAATTTGCGCTGGCAGCTTTTGGGCGTTGCTTTTTGCATGAAAGAGAGAGAACTTGCTTTTTTTTAAAATTGAAAAAAAAAGACTCTCTCTCTAAGAGAGAGAACTGATGCTTTTGATTTTGAAAGCTTTTGGGGCTCTGCTTTTGGGCATCCCTTGTAACCTTTAAATTAGTGGTGAGGGCCTCACTTCTCAGAGCATCTGGACGCAGAGTCTGAGAGTGAAACCCTAACTGCTCTCTTGTACTTTGATGATTGATTAATATAAAAAGAAATACCGAAAGGGGCGCAAGTCTTTGGGGCCAATATCTCTAGGCATGGAACTCCGTCGGGCCAGTGCAAATCTATTGTGATCTGTGAATTGTTTTGAAGTGGTTATTTGATGCTGTCGCGGTTGATTCTTGACTTGGAGTGTGCAAGTCTGTTACATCGTCTCTCTCTTTCAGTTCAGTTGTTATTAAAGTGCTAAAGTCTATTCAGTCTGTTCTTTTCTATTGGCACGTGGTGCCCGTTTTGAGAGAGAGAGAGAGAGAGAGAGAGAGAGAGAGAGAGAGAGAGAGACAGAGAGAGAGAGAGTTCCTCTCCCAAACATCGCCCTGAGGGTCCAGCTCTCCGAGACTCTGTGTCGAGATGCTCTCAAAAGAGTGCCCCCCAAGACACTTATGAACAGTAGAAGGGATGTAGACGGCAACTACCGAGTTGGTGGCCATGGGACTCATACGACCTAGTGTAAGTCCATTTGCTGCTCCTATTTTGTGTGTACGCAAGAAAGTGTTAAGAGTTTTGCCATCTCAAGTAAACTGCAAATTTTATCCCATTATTTAGTTTGGCTTATTTTACTTATTTGTCAAAGTCTTGGGTAGGGTAATTTAGTGAGGTTGCTATATAAGCAACCCCTTGCCTCCATTGTATACATATTCGGTTATTCATTGCCAAGGTTGATTGGTTGAGGAGACTCTCTCTCTCTCTCTCTCTCTCTCTTTCTCTCTCTTTCTCTCTCTCGTGCTCACTCCCCTTGGTCTCTATGCTTCCACATCGTTGACTTTGACATGTAATCGGAATTTCTTGGTGTAGCTTGTGCTTGAAGCTCTTGGCGTGAAGGAGCAGCTTTTGGAGAAGAGAACCCATGACGGAGAGGAAACTGTTGGCGACTATCCCTTTCTGCTTGGCTACATTTTAAACTCACAGGCATTTTGCTCCCTAGCCGGTGCCCCTTGTTGTCGACGCGGTTCACTTGGCTAACGTTTTAAAATGCTGTGCAAAAGGTGGCCATGGCGATGCTGCTCTCTTCTCTCCCCCCCCCCCCACGGTGCTTGTTGAAACCTAGTGCGTTGCGAGTGTTTCAAAACGCTGTAAACAACGACGCTGTCGACAGCCCAGGCAACGTCCCTAGACGGCGTTTTGAAACGCCCGATCGACAACTCCCTCTCTCTTGGCGATTGTTGACGGCCCTATCTCCTGCGAGAGCGTTCCAAAACGCTGTGCCTTCCACTTGTGACAACGTTTTAAAACTCTGTCTGCCACTCTCCCCTTGACGACAATAACCCATCCTCCCCTCCCCTCCCCTCCCCTGCGTTTTGAAACGCCGTGAGCTTCAAGGTGAGCACTCCTTGGGTTGCAGCTAGGGAGCCGGTTGGCATTGCCTTGGTTGTGTGTACGTGACGGAGTGTGGAACGGCTTGGTAGTGGTGAGGAGATTGGAGCTCTAGAGAGGGTATGGAGCGGCTTGGGAGTACCAGAGGAATGGCTTGGGGATTTTGTGCAGCTTGGAGGAAATTTGTAGCCCTTGGAGTGCGAGAAGAAGTAGAGTTTTCCAGGTCTCGCAATGTCACAAACTGGTGACGTGGCATGGCCCTAGCATCAAGTGGGCAGCAGATCGGACACGGCTGGCAGACAAACCCAGAGAAAGCATTGAAATGCTGACATGGCACGCTGTATGTCTTTTCGTGATTTGTAGTGCAATTTGCGGCAGCAGGCTGACGTGGCAGGGTTGCACGCAAAACTGTTTTTTGCGCAGTTGAAATCCTATGCAAGCTTTTGGAGAAGCTTTGGAATGAGTTGCTTTATTTTTAGATGCTTTTAAAGGTGATAGCTTTTGGGGCTCTGCTTTTGGGGCTCTGCTTTTGGGCATCCCTTGTAATCTTTAAATACGTGGGCAGGGCCTCATAACTCAGAGCATCTGGACGTAGAGTCTGAGAGTGAGAACCCTCCCACTCTCTTGTACTTTGAACATAGATTAGTACAAAAATAAATACCGAAAGGGGGCGCCAGTCTTTGGGGCCAATATCTCTAGGCACGGAACTCCGTCGGGCCGTGTCGAATCAATTGTGAATTGTGAACTGTTTTGAAGAGAATCTCTGCTGTGTCGCGGTAGAATCTTTACTTGGAGTGTCCAAGTTTGTTACAGTGGTATCAGAGCACAGAAAGATTCTTTTTCTATGGAGGATCCGATCCTTTTTGCAGCGCGCACAGTTTTGGAGAAAGAGTCTTTGTGTCTTGACCCCGGACTTATTAGCCACTTCCACCCTTCATACATCGCGCATCGGGCACGTCCCCGTCTTCATCGCTCTGTCTTACAAGGCATAAAGCCATTAAGAATCCAAGATTACACATGGGTTCTCGTGAAGAATCCGACGGAGATGACACCTTTAAGTGGGAAGGCAAAGAAAAGTTGAAAATCCGGCGCAGGAACTAAAGAAAAGAATGAAGATTTGGGCAAATTTTTTAAGGACAAGTTTGCCAGAAAGGAGTACAAACGTCAACTGCAGATTGGCATATGTGTGAATAGATTGATTAAGTACTCGAGGGATCCGAGATTGGCGAAACACTTGAAGAATTACCCAACTGATAAGATTTACTCGAGGTGGTGTGTGGCCATTGCTTCTCCTCTTAGGTAGAGAGGAAAGCGAAAAAGACAGACGAGTACAGAAAAGCAGAACCTGTCCTCGCTGAAAGACATGGACAAGTGAAGCAAAAAGCAAAGCTTTGGAAAGGGCAAGAAAAATGCAAAGAAGCCTAGATTTTACCCAGTTTCTGACATTTCTACAGAGGAGTCATCCTCAGACATTCGGACTCCGACGATCACATGTTTTATGCAAAGAAGAAACATTTTTACAAAGCCAACCAATATGACTTCCTCGAAGATAAAAGCAAGAAAATAAAAGAATTAAAAGAAGGGGGACAGTCGATTTGAATCCTTTTTTGGGTTCCGAGATGCTCGAACATGGTGGTCCACTCTTCTGTTGAGAAAGGAAGCTCCAGTTAAATGGTTGAACTTCAAAAGGCTTTTTATTTCTTCTTGGTTGACTCGGGAGTACGAACGAGACATACGAACCGCTTGGAATCATCTTCGGATGACCAAGGGAGATTCTTTGGACGCTGATTGCGAGAGATTTTGGAGCTCTTTTCTATCAGCTTCTTCATTTAAGGTCTTGTTTAAAGAACAGATTGAGCGGTTTTGCTGTGGACTTCCTACAGAGATCTGAGACTACTGCTTGGAACAAAAGTCATTCTATTCCAGAATTGATGGGTCATGCGAAATGGGGTTTTGCCATACAGTCGGGCAATCTGACTTACCCACTGATGAGATCTTGACTCAGAGAACCCAACAGACTTCTAATAAAGAAAGTAGAAAGAGCAAGAGTTCCAAAGAAAAGAAAAGAAAGATACACGTCCCCGATAGACTCTTAGAGAAAGGGCTATATATCTCAAAGAGGGGAAGTCGTTTGGTTGCGGGGAGTTTGGACACATCTCCGCAAAGTGCCCCAAAAAGGCACAACAAGAACAGATTGAAGACAGGCCAGAGAGTCCTAGAGCAGCAGAGGAACGTGCAGAAAAGACAGATGAAAGCAGAACTGGTATCACATAGCGTGGGGCCCGAACCGAATCAGATGAACAAAAGTACAGAACTTTGCCGCACTTAGGGCAAAGTGAAAGATTAGGACGCCCTCATTTTCTTTGATGGAGGAGCCAAGGCCAACTTCTTTTCACTTGAATTGGCGGCTCGATTTGGAATTATGCTTGACAGGTTGAGGCCACAGGCGGAGGTAGTTCTAACGGCTCCCAGACGGGATGGTGCCACTACACTGATCATTGACAAACTTCGTTTGCAATATCAGGGGTGTTTAGGGCACGAGGACCTCTAGTAATTTCCTTGGGAGGTTGTGACGTCCTCCTTGAAATCCCTTGGTACCACAAGAACACTGCCGTGGTTGACTATTGGGCTGAGAAAGCGACTTTAACAAATGAAGGGCATAGAGATTGTACTTGATAAAATTCAACTTCTTTACTCGATTTTCTGGAGAGAGCTGAATAATGATTGAAGGTCGAATATGTTTTGACCTCGAAAAGAATGCCAAGATTTTCTCTTTTCTTCACACATGTCGATTGTTTCTCTGAGGGCCTGCCAGGCGAGTTGCCACGAGCTCATCTTGAGGATCATACTATTGATCTAATACTTGGAAGCACACCACCGAATCGGCCACCTTACTGTGTGAGCCGAGCCTAAAATGAAGAGATTATGAACCACGTGAAAGACCTCTTGGAAAAGGGTCTTATCTAGCCGAGTACTTCACCTTACTCCTCTCCGTTGTTGTTTTTGAAGAAAGACGGATCTTGGAGAATGTGCATCGATTATAGAGCTCTCAATAAAATCACCATCAAGAACAAATTTCCGATTCCGAGGATTGATGATATTTTGGACCGACTACAGGGTTCCTCTTGTTTCAGCAGGATCGATTTGAAGAGCGGATATCATCAGATCTGAATTGCACCAGGAGATGTCTACAAGACAGCTTTTCGGACGACCTTCGGTTTATTTGAATTTTTGGTGATGCCTTTTGGCCTTACCAATGCTCCAACGACCTTTACCCGAATGATGGACAGGATTTTCAGAGAGTACAGATCTTTTGTTGGCACTTTCTTTGATGACATTATTGTCTTCTTCAAGGATGAGGCAGAACATAGAGGACATCTGCTATAGGTCTTTCAAGCATTACGAGATCACGAGTTGGTGATCAATGCGAAGAAGAGTGAATTTTTTTCTTATTAGAGATACACTTCTTGGGACACATCGTCTAAGCAGCAGGAGTGCAGATGGACCCGGCCAAGATTAACGCTATACGTGATTGGCCCGATTTGTAGAATGTCCATGAAGTTAGAAGCTTCTTGGGCTTATGTTCTTACTACCGACGGTTCATTAGAAAGTTTGCAGAGGTTGCTTCCCCTTTGCATATCTTGACACAGAAAGGAGTCCCTTTCTCGTGGGGACCCACAGAGGTGATTGCCTTTCCGACTTTGAAAGAGAAATTGACTACGAGACCAGTTTTGACTTTGCCGGATTTGTAAAAGTCATTTGAAGTATATTGTGATGCTTGTGGTCGTAGTCTGAGTGCGGTCTTAATGCAAGAAGGCCATGTCATTGCCTAAGAGAGCCGATTGTTCTCAAGGCCGGAATCGACAACACATATATATGAGAGAGAGCTTATGGCGGTTATCCATGCTCTTACTCAGTGGCGACATTACCTACTCGGAGCCGATTTTACGATCTTCACAGATCACCAGAGTGTACGCTACTTCGTGTCACAAAAGCAGCTATCGGAAAAGCAGATGCGATGGGCAAACATCTTGTCACAGTTTCACTTCCAGATTGTCCATGTGCAGGGACAAAACAACTTGGTGGCAGATGCTTTGTCTCGGAAGCCATTGGTCTTGGCTATTTTCGCGATACATTATAGAAGCTTCGAGGATATGGTCGATCAGTACGCCACAGATCCAGATTTTGCAAATGTATACGGTCGAATACAGAATAGGGAGGTAGTAGCGGGATATTCCATTGGGGATGGCTACTTGATAAAGAAAACGATGTGAGTTACACAGCCGTTGAGGGAAAAGGTTCTAACCGAATGCCACTGTCTACCATTTACGGGTCACCGCTTCATTGATACCACCTTGAAAGGTGTGGAGTGATACTTCTTTTGGCCGAGACTCAAGAAGGACGTGGACGATTTTGTACGCAGTTGCTTGGTATGCCAGAAGGTCAAGTTTGACAGGCATAAAGCAGAGGGTGTCACAAAAATACGGAAGCGTAAACTGACGTTTAATTGCACTTCAAGTACTCAAGAGAATTAGAGGGAGCGAGAAAACTTGACACTTCATTGGGGACCAGAAGATGGGCTGGTCCCCCCCCATAAAGAGAATATCTTTATTACTAAGGGAGAATCTTTACAAGCACAGGAACATGGCATACGCCCGTCCTCTATTCTTTCTTCTGTTCTGTTCTTCTGTTCTGACTACTGATTGAGAAAGTGTTTCCACTTTCTTACTGCTTAGGGGATTTCTCCTCTTCTGCGAGATTGGTTGGAAGCTCTCGAAAAGAGAGTCTATCTTCCAAAACAGCTCATCGGAAGCTCTCACAGAGGAGAGTCCATCTTCCGTTATGTGTTGCCTTCATGCTCATTCATTCATGCATCGAACACAAAAGAGAAACAAGCAAAATGCACACGCACATGCTTGCTGTAATTTTCTGCACATAACCTGAAATTCTTACCTGTGCACACCCCTACGTCGAAACAGAGGTCTTCTTCGCGATGGAATCGCGCCAAACTTGATGTAGACTTAGGATAAGGAGAGAGAAGAGAATTTCTATGGCTGATCTGCTGAAAACAGCCCTAATCTAGGTGATTAGGGGCTGAAAACAGAGAATTACAGCAGCCGCACTCTGCTAAGAGAGCGTCTACGGCAGCTTCTCGCGATGAAACTTCACCAGAAGGTGTCTATGACTGTGAGATCCCTCGTTCTTGACAATGGGAGCACAAGGCTACCACATATGTCGCAAGGGGCTGCTCTCAAGCTTCAATGGAGGGCTCCACCGCGTAGAGCACGCTCACATTAGGGGGGGTAGGTGCACTGCCAGCCCTGAAAATGGGGGAGGGGGGCTCCTAAATAGCCATCAGGGAGAGGGGGCGCTAGGAAGAGAGAGAGGGTGAGAGTGAGAGTGAGAGAGAGTTAGTTTGCATTGGTAAGTGTGCCACTTGGCACACTTACTTTAAAAACTAAAAAACCATTCAACTTTTGACTTTAAAAACTTCTAGCTCATTAATTAAAAATGTGCAACTAACTAACAACTGCTACCAATGATTCTTTTATGAGAACACCAAAGGTCTGCCGGCGCAATGCCACACGGGCACTGCACCGCCTTTACCTGTTCACACTTGTCCGGCCGCCCGCCCGGGCACGGACCGTTAAATTTAATTTCACGAAACTTACCCTAAGGCTTTATTAGCTTTATTAGCCTTAGGGTCACTGTTCTAAGGACCCCATCTCATTCATGTGCTTGTACTGACGCGCGTATTTTTCTGAGCCTAAAATCTGAGGCTACTGCTTACCCCTTTCTGAAGACCCGATTTTCCAATCACTAGGGCTTCAGGGTAATTTCTGCTAAGGTCCCTCTGAGGTGTTCTAGCCCGCATTTAGGCTCACCTGAGGCCTTAGAACTGCTAGGCCTATTTTGGTGTGCACACAACTAATTAGATAATTCTTTTCTCGTAAATAAATTAATTATTTACAAAGTCTGACTTAGTTACATCCCTCTTGGTTCTAAACAGTTGACCTCAACTGTAGAGCGTCAACATAACTGTGCAAGATGTCAGGGTAGTCCTTGAGATCGGACTCAGTCATTCCCTTTGCATCTAAAGGAGTGTAATTCTTGAACTTGACTAAATACTTTCGATGTAGACTCCCCGACTTGAGTTCTCTCCGAGTGGTGTATTATCTGTTCAGGTTGAAGGATTTCCTCAGTCTCTTCGACTTCTGGAGGATCTTCTTGTACTGGCGCCACTGGAGGAGGTCCAACATATGGTCGGAGGAGATTGACATGAAAAGCATTGTGGATGCGCTAGTGAGAAGGCAAATCCAATCTGAAAGTCACATCATTGACTTTATCTGTAATTTTGAAAGGGCCGTAGAATCTATGGGAAAGTTTGACAACTTTCCCTTTGCCGACCCGCTTTTTCAATCTAGCTTTCTCAAACCGAAGCAGGACATATTGTCCTTTTTCAAGATTGAGATTCCTTCTGTGCTTGTCTGCTTTTCTCTTCTGTTGCTCTTGAGTACGAAGAATTGCTTGCTTTACTTGTTGATGGGCGATATCAATATTGCGCACAAATTCATCTGCGGCGAAGATGTTTTCTTTGGTCACCATAATAGGAAGTAAGAGTGGCTTCCCGTAAATAATTTCAAAGGGGGCTTTACCAGCTGAGGAATGTATGGTATTATTATACGCAAACTCAACTATTGGTAAGTACTGTTCCCATTCGGATTGTCGTTCCGAAACATAGCACTTGAGGAGATCTAAAACAGTGGCATTAGCGATTTCGCTTTGACCATCTGCTTGAGGATGATAAGCTGATGAAAAATCAAGCTTAGTTCCCAAGTTTTCAAACAATGCCTGCCAAAATAGACTAGTCATGCGGGGATCTCTATCGTTGACAGTAGTCGTTGGCAATCCATGGAGTTTAAAAATCTGAGCTAGAAATATTCTAGCCATGTGATCAGCTTTGATCGTCTTTTTTACTAGAAGAAAATGTGCTTGCTTACTGAACCTGTCTACTATAGTCCAGATTGCATCATTTCCATTCTTGGATCTAGGAAGATCCGTAATAAAATCCATGGCAATACTTTCCCATGGCGTGTTAGGCACAGGGAGCGGCTGAAGTTTGCCATAAACTTTATGTCTGTCATATTTCACTTTTTGGCATACTAAACACTCACGTACATGTTTTTCAATGTCCGCACGGAGTGTTGGCCAAAAGAAATACCTTTCGAGGGCACTAATGGTGGAAGCAATTCCCCGATGCCCGGCATAAGGAGAATTATGTGCTTCATCCATCACCTTTTGTCGTAAAGGCTGAGCTATGCATATTGCTTGTTGACGATAGAGTGTATTATCCCTGATAGAATAAGGTGGCTTTGAGTGACCAGCTTGAAGATCTGCCCAAATTGTGGCGAAGTCTGGATCTTGAGGATACATCTCGCTGAGAGATTCTAGTTCCTCATGATAAATTGTTGTTAGTGCATTGATCTTTGGACGCCTGGAGAGAGCATCTGCAACTGCATTCTTTGTTCCAGAAGTGTGTAAAATCTGAAAATGAAACATTGAAAGAAAGTTGGCCCATCTCATCTGCTTTTCTGATAACTTTCTCTGTGTGAGAAAGTAGCGAAGACTTTGATGATCTGTCTTGATAATAAAATCAGCTCCTAATAGATAGTGTTTCCAAATGGAAAGAGCATGAATTACTGCCAGTAGCTCTTTTTCGTATATGGAGGCATGCAACTCTGCATCTCTAAGGCGCCGACTTTCATAGGCTATCGCGTGACCCTCTTGGTTCAAAACTGCTCCTACACAATCTCGAGATGCATCGCAGTATACCTCGAAAGGTTTGCGAAGATCAGGGACGGTGAGAACAGGTCCGTGACTGAGTAGATACTTAAGCTTTTCGAAAGCTTGTATTTGTCCAAACCCCCAATGGAATGGAATCCGCTTCTTTGTCAGGTCATGGAGGGGATCTGCTATTGCGGCAAAAGCTCGAATGAAACGCCGATAATAAGAACAGAGGCCAAGGAAACTTTGTACATCATGTACTGTAGTTGGCGTAGGCCATTCTACAGCTGCTTGAATCTTATCAGGGTCCATTCTCACCTGGTTGTGAGATACTATATGGCCCAAATAGTGGATTTCTTTTAGAAAGAACTCACTCTTCTTAGCATTCACAAATAATTTGTGTTTGCGTAATTCTTCAAACACTAAGGCGAGATGCTTATAGTGTTCGTCTTCCGTCTCTGAGAAGATTAAGATGTCATCAAAGAAAACGCCTGTAAAGCTTCTGTATGAGTGGAAGATTCTATCCATCATTCTGTTGAATGTAGCTGGTGCATTAGTGAGTCCAAAAGGCATCACTAGAAATTCATACAACCCGAAGGTTGTTCTAAATGAAGTCTTATGCACATCCTGAGGAGCTATGCGGATTTGATGATAACCGCTCTTCAAGTCTATACGACTAAAGACACTGGCTCCTTGTAACTTATCAAGAATGTCGTCAATCCGAGGGATTGGAAATCGATTCTTGATTGTGATCTTGTTTAGAGATCTATAGTCTATGCACATGCGGAATGTGCCATCCTTTTTCTGTACTAGCAAGACAGGTGAACAATATGGAGAAGTACTAGGCCTTATCAAGCCCTTCTCCAAAAGTTCGTTAACCTGCTTGAGAATTTCCTCTTGCTGCATTAGACTAACTCGATAAGGGGGCTGATTTGGAGGAGAACTTCCTGGGATCAAATCAATGGTATGATCCTCAGGTCGGGAAGGTGGGAGTTCATTTGGAAGTTCATCTGCAAAACAATCTTTATATCTTTCTATTAACTTAAGTCTTTTTTGCTCTAAAGAGGAAGAAAGTTGTGAAACAGACACATCTCTCTCTCTTGCAAAAATCAAGTACGCTGAAACACACTTTTTAATTTCTTTCTTGATGGCAATGTGGTTGGCGATAGGAATACGCCAATCACCTGCATCTGCAAGTACAAGATACTCCTTTCCTTTATGAGCAAAAGATAAGGTTTTCTGAACATAGTCAGGAATGGGATGCATCTTGTAGTGCCAGGGCATTCCCAAGATAACATCGCATCCTTCAAGTGAAGCTAGTAAGAAAGACTCTTGATCCTTGTAGTGGTCGACCTTTAGATTCAACTTTCCTATGATTGGAGTAGAGTTTGAGTTCTGCCCTTTGAAAGCAGATTGCGCTTGAATAGAGACTCCAAAACGATTGGGCTGCAAGTTCAGGTCGTCAGCTAGCTGGGTAGAGATGAAGTTGTCTGTACTACCAGGGTCAAACAAAATAAGAGCCCGCTGGTTGTTGATACTACCCCATGCTTTGAGAAGAGCTCTTTCTTTTCCATCCTTGGTTGTATTTCCTTGTACAGCTGGGACTGCATTGGAAGAGGGTGGTTGTGGAGGTTTGGTTGGACAGTCACCCTTCATATGACCAACTTGTCCGCACTTGAAGCATCTTCCTTCACTAATGTAGGTTCGCAACTCAGCAGGAGAGAGATATCTCCCTTTCTTGGGCTGATTTGGCTTTGCTTCTGCTTCGGAGGCGGTTCTTTTCTTCTTTTGAGAAGAAGTAGAAGAGGTAGGTTGCTCATGGAGAGCCTTCTGCTTGGCATGGTAAGTGCTTTGCTCCATCTTCCTTGGAGTACCCTTGTCATGTATTCCATCAGCTATGCGGGCTGATTCCATAAGTATCTGCAAGTTACCTCGAGGGTAAAGCTTCATAGCCTTTTGCAAGGCTTCATGCAAACCTGCTTCAAACTTGCGCATCTTCTCCGAATCGTCAATTTTCTTGAATGGAGTGACTTTCAAGAGAACGTCCCAAAACCTATCCACATAGCGTGGAACAGTTTCGTCATCTGACTGTGAAAGTCGGTCCCATTCTTTCTTTACCTCTTCCTCATAGTCTGGAGGAAGGAACTGTGCGTAGAACTCCTTCTTGAAGGCAATCCAATCTTGGGGTTTGCGATCTTCCAGGATAAGGGTTAACCACCAATTGCTGGCGGTGCCTTTTAGGTACAAACTGACATGGCGAAGCTTGGATCTTTCCTTGAAATTCCCTTCTGCAAATGCAACTTCAAATTGGCGGATGAAAGCCAAAGCCTTGTCATTATCACGCCGTCCATTGTAGGTGTCGAATTTCACATCTCTATCTCCCGACTTGAATGTTTTCTGCTTGTGGTGCTTCTTCTTATGGTGCTCCTTCTTTCTATGCTTAGACTCCTTGGGAACAGGAGTCCTTTCCCTTGAATGTACTTCTTGCTGCGACGGATCGTCGAGAAACATGTCTTCCGGAGAAACTATGTCTTCCAGATCCTTCATGAAAGAGAACTGAGGGGAATCAGGGGGATCCTGCTCTTGAACTTTTGGATTAAACCGCACATGACGTTCTGGAGATTTCTTCTGCCTCTCGTGCATGCGGGAAGTTCCAATCAAAGGATCTTTTCTTGGTTGTGGCGCCTTTGGGTTCTGCGGAATTTCTCCCGACCCCATCGGCATTTTCTCCTTCCCTTTTTCAAGAGTATGGAGAATCTTTTGGACTTCTGGATGGGAGAGAGCTTTCTGCAACTCTTCCACCTGCTGTTGAAGGAGAGAGAACTCTATCTCGCGTCCTTCCATTTCTACAGTCTGCCAAGAGTCATCAATCCCTTCAGGAAGAGAGAGAGGACCTTGCTCTGATACCACTGTCACAAAAATACGGAAGCGTAAACAGACGTTTAATTGCACTTCAAATACTCAAGAGAATTAGAGGGAGCGAGAAAACTTGACACTTCATTGGGGACCAGAAGATAGGCTGGTCCCCCCCCATAAAGAGAATATCTTTATTACTAAGGGAGAATCTTTACAAGCACAGGAACAGGGCATACGCCCGTCCTCTATTCTTTCTTCTGTTCTGTTCTTCTGTTTTGACTACTGACTGAGAAAGTGTTTCCACTTTCTTACTGCTTAGGGGATTTCTCCTCTTCTGCGAGACTGGTTGGAAGCTCTCGAAAAGAGAGTCTATCTTCCAAAACAGCTCATCGGAAGCTCTCACAGAGGAGAGTCCATCTTCCGTTATGTGTTGCCTTCATGCTCATTCATTCATGCATCGAACACAAAAGAGAAACAAGCAAAATGCACACGCACATGCTTGCTGTAATTTTCTGCACATAACCTGAAATTCTTACCTGTGCACACCCCTACGCCGAAACAGAGGTCTTCTTCGCGATGGAATCGCGCCAAACTTGATGTAGACTTAGGATAAGGAGAGAGAAGAGAATTTCTATGGCTGATCTGCTGAAAACAGCCCTAATCTAGGTGATTAGGGGCTGAAAACAGAGAATTACAGCAGCCGCACTCTGCTAAGAGAGCGTCTACGGCAGCTTCTCGCGATGAAACTTCACCAGAAGGTGTCTATGACTGTGAGATCCCTCGTTCTTGACAATGGGAGCACAAGGCTACCACATATGTCGCAAGGGGCTGCTCTCAAGCTTCAATGGAGGGCTCCACCGCGTAGAGCACGCTCACATTAGGGGGGGTAGGTGCACTGCCAGCCCTGAAAATGGGGGAGGGGGGCTCCTAAATAGCCATCAGGGAGAGGGGGCGCTAGGAAGAGAGAGAGGGTGAGAGTGAGAGTGAGAGAGAGTTAGTTTGCATTGGTAAGTGTGCCACTTGGCACACTTACTTTAAAAACTAAAAAACCATTCAACTTTTGACTTTAAAAACTTCTAGCTCATTAATTAAAAATGTGCAACTAACTAACAACTGCTACCAATGATTCTTTTATGAGAACACCAAAGGTCTGCCGGCGCAATGCCACACGGGCACTGCACCGCCTTTACCTGTTCACACTTGTCCGGCCGCCCGCCCGGGCACGGACCGTTAAATTTAATTTCACGAAACTTACCCTAAGGCTTTATTAGCTTTATTAGCCTTAGGGTCACTGTTCTAAGGACCCCATCTCATTCATGTGCTTGTACTGACGCGCGTATTTTTCCTGAGCCTAAAATCTGAGGCTACTGCTTACCCCTTTCTGAAGACCCGATTTCCCGATCACTAGGGCTTCAGGGTAATTTCTGCTAAGGTCCCTCTGAGGTGTTCTAGCCCGCATTTAGGCTCACCTGAGGCCTTAGAACTGCTAGGTCTATTCTGGTGTGCACACAACGAATTAGATAATTCTTTTCTCGTAAATAAATTAATTATTTACAAAGTCGGACTTAGTTACAGAGGGATTGTTACAGCCTTTACCCATTCCCACGTGCCCCTGGGAAACTATTGCTATGGATTTCATTTTTGATCTCTCGAAGACACAGAGTGGGCGTGATGGTATCTGGACTGTTATTGACAGAATTTAGCAAGCAAGCTCATTTCATCCTAGTGAAGAAAACAGTAAAGCCGGATCATATAGCGAGACTGTTCATTGCCCAGATATTCAGATTACATGGTATGCCTGAGACAATAGTCTCTGACAGAGATCCACGATTCACGAGTTTGTTTTGGAAGGCTATTTGGGAGAACATTGGCACACGGTTGCAGCTCTTGTCATCTTTCCACCCGCAGACAGATGGGCAATCTGAGATTGCAAATTAAGTCGTACTTGATTTGTTGAAGTCTTCTTCTTTGTATTTGAAGACTACATGGGAAAAGTATTTTGCCCTTGGTGGAATTTGCCTAGAATAACACGATCCACTCTTTGATGGGGAAGGTGCCATTTGAGAAGGTGCTACGAAGGTTCCACCCTTTCTAAGCACGAAAGATAAGATTTTTGAAGCCGACCAGTTCATGAGGACCAATTCACGAGGGACTTGGACTTGGTCCGGGAGGCTTTAGAAGAAATCTCAAGAAAGACATAAGAAGGCAGTTGATCGACATGATCGTGATTTGAAATTAAAGGAGAACGATTGGGTGCTCTTACGTTTTGCTTTCTTTTGCATAAAACGTATGATCTTCCGTCGTTTCTTCCCCTTTTTGTCCTCATCACTCAAGTCAAAAGAAGATGAGTCAGAGCTGTTAGAAGAAGATGAGGACGAATTGGGCGAAGCGTACACGCATCTTATGCTTTCTGGCGTTTTCAAAAGTGGATTTTTGACCCAAGTAATCGGAAAAATCAGTTCCCTTGTTATGTTTCTTCAGTTGCCTTTCCGATGGCTTCTTTCGTGTCCAGAAGTTGATTGATTTGGGCCTGGACCGCATATGGAGATCTTCTTTAGTAAACATTTTCGGAGTAGGAGGCTTCTTGATTGCCGGTTTGATTGGTGGCTCGGTGGCTTTCTGTCATTGAGTATGCACTTCAATCATCGACTGTCGAGTCAAAAGTTTTGCAAATTGGGGATCCTTAGCAAACTGAAGCATTTGCTTTGTGCACTCGTCAACCTGCTGTTGACGTTGCATCTCCAAGAGTTCATATTGTGTGGGCCGAGGTGGCCCATGCTCGTTCTCTGCCAAGTCGCTTAAATTTTTCGTATTGCCTCCTCCCACCTGAGCGGTGGCAGAAGAGGTCGGCTGATTCTTTTCGGAATCCATTTGTAATGTGGGATTCTTTATGGCTTTATGCCTTGTAAGACAGAGTGATGAAGACGGGAGCGCGCCCGATGCGCGATGTATTAAGGGTGGGAGTGGCTAATAAGCCACGAAGATTCTTTAATATCAATATCAAATTCTAAAAAGTGCCCAAGTGCCTTCTTCGCTCTTTGATAGGACCTATATGCTTTGAGAAAAGCACACGCTTGCTGCTCTGATACCACTCTAACAAACTTGGGCACCCAAGTCTAGAATCTGTCGCGACATGAGAGAGAATCACTTAAAATACTTCACAACTTTAAAATCACAGTTAAATTTGGTCGACACGACCCGACGTAGTTCCGTGCCCAGACACGGATTTCCGTATAGTCAACATGCCAGTGCATTTTCGGGCGTCCGTACAGTCAGCCACATCATCACTTTGCCGTGTGTGTGTCCGGGTTGCACTGCCATGTCGTCAATTTGTGACACTCGTACGCCCTCGACAGGGGCTAGAGCGGTGCAGAGGGTTTGGAGATGGTGGTGAGTCAAAGTCACTACCCCTAATGGGTTGTAAACAAAGAAAACAACACATGTTTATGGCTGAAATCTGAAGCATTGAAGAGGAGTGTCGCGGGCAAGGCACCGGATGCCAAACCGGGTAGGAAGGCAAGATCCAAGTGGGTGTGGCTAGCGCTCCCCCTTTCTTGCAAAAACGCTGCCCTGCTGTCCAAAAACGCAGGCATTTCAGTCCTGAAAACGTAGATTTGCCAAAAATGCAAATTGCTGGCTGAAAACGTAGGTGGTAGAGAGGGTTTTCCGACGATGAAAGTGCTTGAAAAGGTTGGCTCTGGCTGCCAGGAGGGTGATCTCCAGGTGTAGAGGCCAAAACACAGGTGGAGGTGGAGTCCTCTGGGTCAGAAGCACCAGGGACTCCTTCGCTTGCCTGGCTATGGCTAAAACGCTGGCAGATTTTTGCAGAAACGCTGGCTGATCCAGCCCTTGAGAGAGAAGCCTGATGCGGATGAAGCAGTTGGTCCCAGACCATGGAAAGCTAAAGCTGCTGATACCATGTAAGAGTGCGTGTGTGGTTCTAAGTGAGGCCGTTAGATACGTATTAGTTCGGGACTGAGGGTCCAATCGTCAGGGTAAAAAAGAAAGAAAAGGAAAAGGATAAAGGAAAAAGGAAACAAGACCTAAGGAGGGTTGGGTAGAGCCTTTTTGGGGGACTCGGAACTCCTGGATGATGGCTTTACCACCTCGATATATTGCCCATTTACCTTGCTTGCAGGCTTCGTGCATCTTCTTTAGCTTTAGTTGATTTGTTGTCAGCTCCTCATTGATCCAAATCTTTGTCCCTTTGAGGAGTCAAGATTGCCGTAGCAACTACATCTTATCCTCTTTGTCCTTGAAAGTGAGAAGGCAATGCTCAGATAGCACTTGCCTAAGTGTGTCGTTGATCCAAGAAACCGTTTCAGGTTATGTAATTGGTTGAAGGAGGTCGTTGAGCTTGTTGGTCGCTTTTTCGAGTGTCCTCCGCGGTGCACCATGGCGAGGGGAGCCCACCAATGTGGACCTTGAGGGCGTTTTCTTCTTGGAATCTTTGTTCGTGGAACTCCGTTGTCACACAAGTCTATACTTTGGCAAAGGTGGCCAATTGGGCTCGAGTGACTTTTGCTTCGACTTCTTTTACTTTGTCAGTGGCGAGATGAACCATGGAGTCAAAGCGTGCCTCAAGCTTGCTAAGGCGAGCTTTGAGGTCACGATTCTTCTCCATAACCCGATCAAGGGTTGCTTGAAGCTGTCCAGTCTGAGTGAGCTTGCTAGGAGCTGCTACTACAGCCGCAAAGCTCGGCTGGACCCTTGCGGTGATCTTTGAGGTATTCATTCTCGAAGGTGAATCAAGCTGCAGTGTGAACAAACTCTAGGCAAAATGATTTTGAAGTGAAAGTGTTCCAGAAAAGGCTTTTGCAGAGCCACTTGCGACGAGCACGAGAACCATGGGATGTGCCGAGCACAACGACCACGAAACGTGCAGAGCATGCGCCACGAGCAGGTCGAAACGGCAAGTCGTTTCTGCCGAGGACGTCGGGAGCAGAAATCGTCAAAACAGCGTGTGTGTTGCAGGCTATGACGATATGCAGTAGATGGGCAAGCACCCGAGGACCAGGTCTGCAAGGCTTTGGCTTGGGCAAGGCGGGGCTGAGAGTTTACGCCCCCCCATAGGGTTGCCCTCGTCCACGGGGAGATAGGAAGGGTAGGATAGGGTTAGGTTTAGGGTTCACGTTGTGAGAGAGAGAGAGAGAGAGAGAGAGAGAGAGAGAGAGAGAGAGAGAGAGAGAGAGAGAGAGAGAGAGAGAGAGAAAGAAAGAAAGATTTTTAACGTCTATGTCAGGCCGAAATCGGCCTATGAGACAAATCAAATGTACATGGCGTGTATGTCATCCGTCTATCGGAAAGACAAATGAAACAAAACTGATACAAAACTGAACTGAATGTAGGTAATGGAGTATCTGAGGAGGGATGGGGCTCTATCTCTAGGGGTATATGCATGTCTATATGCTCAAGGTAGTACAATCATGAGAATGCATCAAGCTCTCTAGCTCCATCCTGTACAAATGGGGGGATGTAAGATGTGGTACATGGGCGGGGCTGGTGCCAAGGCTACCCGGATGAAATCTGTCGGGTCGGCCCTCATCTGAGCTACTCGCTCCTCAGTGGCACGGCGCTCCCGGGCTCGGATCTCCTCGATCTGTCGGTGGTGGGAGCTCACGCCCCTGTAGCCTGTGACTCGTGGTCGTCGTCTAGCTCGGTTCACCTCCGCCTGTGTGAGTGTCACTCCTCTCTGAGTATCTGGTGAGGTAGGGGTGGCAATCCTCTGAAAGAAGTCTGTGAGCTGCGACTGTCTCCCCTCTGTCTGTGTAGCTGTGCGTGGTTGTAGTAGTGTGTCCCGATGGCTCTGTATCTCTAGTAAGAAACGTCCGAGCTGTCTCTGATCTCGAGAGTCCATGATCTCTCGGAGAGTGGGCTGTCCTCTGAATAAGGCCTCATACCTGCCTCTGATCTCAGTGTATGCTCTGCATCTACATACAAAGTGCTCCTCACTCTCCACCTCCTCTGTGCAGGCTCTGTAGACTCGCTCCTCCCTGGGAACCCCAGTATGTCTCCCGATCTCAATCTCTAACCTGTGTGAAGCCACTCTCAGCTGACCAATCGCCACCCGTGAGCTGTGTGGCATATATGTGTCCATATAGCGTGGTCTCTGTATGAACCCCCCAGACAATATGGTGAGAAACTGGTCTCTGTAATCTGACATCCTCGTCCCCAAGCCAGGTGACTCCCAGACTCTCCTAGTGTATAGCTGCCACAGATCCTGTCTCAATATCAAGTTTCTCTCATTGCGAGAGAGGTGAACAGATGGTGAGTGGGGGTCGTACTGGAATGGTGGTAGGCTCTCCATGTCAAGACCGTGTCCCTCAAACCATGCTCTGACCTGTGAGTACCAAGCTCTCGCATGCCCACTCTCTGATAGCTGTATAGCTGCCTCAAATGCTCTACGAGTAAGTCTGTCAGGGGGTAGCTCTCTCATCCTCTGGATGAAGCAGACTGTCTGGAATAATGCCTCTACAACCATAGGTGGTGTGGCGAGCTCGGCTCTAATAATGTCATGTGGCACTGTCTTCTTGCTGCGGAGCAAGCGTGAGATCATACATACCTGTGGCCTCTCAAGCTGTGTCCACTGGTCATCTGTCAATCCTGGTGCCCATACTGCCGCCGAGTACATCAGGGCCGGGGTGACTAAGGTGTCAAAAAGCCAGCCCTTCGTGCGGGGCTCCTGAAAGTGTGCCTGGTGGCATCTCCGCTCTAGCATGGTCAGAGCTGCATAACCTCGGGTGAGCCTGTCAGCAGCAGCCTGCCTCATAGTGAAGGGTCCTGGTAGGCTAGTGAATGTGATGCCAAGATAGACATAGGAGGTGACTACATCAACCTGTCCTCCTGTTGCTGTGAAGGTGGCAGCGCTCCTCACTGCACTGGATGTGTGAAAGATCATGACCTTGGTTTTGCCAAGGTTCACAGTCAACCCCTTGTGTGTGCTGAATTCGTCCAAGGCCTCAAGATGGCGTTGCAAGCCCTCGGGTGACTCTGAAATCAACACAATATCATCAGCATATAACATGATGTGGACCGGAGTACCTGCCAAGTCGCTCCCCTCTCCCCCTGCTCGTAGTATGTAGTCGGAGATCTCGTCGATGTAGAGCCCAAAGAGTGTCGGGGAGAGTGGGCATCCTTGCTTAACACCAATGGTGCTAGCAATGGTCTCTGAAAAGCCGCCTGGGCAACGAACTCGACCCGTCACCCTCTCGTAGAGAGTATATATGGCCCAAATCATCTCTGTCGGTACCCCAATGCTGTGAAGGCGCTGGAAGAGTCTCTCGCGTGGGACTGTGTCAAAGGCCTTGCGGAAATCCACAAAGCAGCAGTAAAGCCTCTTCTTCCGCGCCTTTGCCCCATCAATGAGGCAGCGCAGAACGAAGATGTGGTCAGTGGTGGAGAAAGCTCGTCTGAAACCTGCCTGGGCTGGAGCTCGTAAACCCTCGGTCTCTGCGTAGCAGCTAAGCTGTGCCTCAAGTACTGCTCCATATAGCTTGGCCATCGTGTGGCCAATCATGATAGTCCTGTAGTTCCCTGGGTCCAGGGTGTCGCCAGATTTGTGGATAGGCACTATGGTGTGCTGTGTCCACTCCTCTGGGAAGCCCTCCCCTATAGCCCGGTTGAAGACATGTGCAATCAACGGGGCTATAGTGGAGGCCGCATAAATGATGTGCTCACTCTGTAATCCAGTGTGGTCAGCTGATCGTTTGTGCTGCAGGCGGCGTATGGCCCTCTCTACCATCTCTGCTGTAAAGAAGGAGGAGCACGTGGGGCGTGGCTCATGTGGCTGTGGGATAGGAGGCTGCCCTGGCACCTCATAGAGGCGCTCTGCATAATCATGCCATATCTGTGGATCCTCAATAGCTGTAGTCGGACGTGGCTCGCGCAGGGTGCGCCATGCCGTCGCGCTATCTATGCTCATGAATAGGCGGTATAGCTCAAGCTCCTGTGCCTCTTCGAATGCTCGCCGCTTTTGGCGTGTCAGCGTCTTCATATCTCTTCTGGCCTCTCTCTCTGTGATCTCTCCTAAGGCTCGCCGTGCACGGAGGCGTCGGTATAACTCTCTGCACTCATCATCATACCAGCGGTTCTGAGGCATAGTCCCGGGGGGGGGGGGGTGCGTCCAGTGTGAGTGGTGTGTGGAAAAGAGCTAATAGCTGAAGTGTGGAGAACGGAAGAGATATGTGATGTGAGAACTGAGAGTGGTGTGGATGGGTGGAGGAGGCATAGGCCATGCTCGACCTCGGCTGAGTAAAGAGAGGCTAGCTCATGTGTGAAATGGATGGTGGTGTGTGGAGTGTGTGCTGTGGAGCTATGCGGGATGGTATCTCCGGTGATGGAGAAAGAGAGGTATGTGTGGTCGGCTCTGATGGGTATGGGTGGAATGGTGAAGGATGTGATAAGGTGTGTAGCCTCCCTGGGTCCCAGAATATAGTCGAGAGAGAGAGAGAGAGAGAACACAAAGTGTTGGTGTAGAGGAAGAGGGGGCGATCAACCCCCCACTGATTACCAGAGCAAAAGACCCTGTCTACACAAACAGATGAACTATGATTGAGAAGTGGGTACCCCCCTTGGCCCCATGTATAAATGCCCAAGGGGGAGGTCGAGCAGTGCATGAAATGTCTCCACGACCCAACATGAAAAATAAAGTAGGGCGCCTGAACAAAAGACAGGTGGCCGGCCGAGAAGTGATCGTGCTCGTCGCCAGTGGCCTAGAAGTGGGCGGTCGAAAAATGTAGTCTAAATGCATATGCAAAGGGTAGCCAGCTCGGGGACACTATGTACAAGGAAGTGCCCTAGACCTGAGTGAAGTAGCGAGTGATATAAATCTAACATTGGGGGCGGATTTCAAAGCACTGCCCGATGCTTGATTCTTATCCACATCTAACTTGGTACTGGTTTGAGTTTGATCAGCACTGGTATCCTTGCCAATTGTCTCCTTAGGCTCCTGCTGTGCACGGATTTGTTCTTGGGCATTATCCACTGGTCGCACAAATGTGGTAACTGCATAGCAGCTAAAATACACGTATTTTATTTCGAATACACGACGTCCGTATTGAAACGTACAATATGTCTCATAACGTTTTCTATTCTAATGTTTTTTTGCTCAAAACGTATGTCTTTTTCTAGTTGATCAATTGTGTTTTAGAGCTTCATGGTGCTTGTTTATGTAGGCTATGGTTAAATATTGAAGAGTCATTGAGGAGGTCCATGAACCGCGGCTTCATTTGTTCTTATTTAAGTATCATATCTAAAAAAGTGACGTATTTTATTTTTGATTCTCAAAAATACGTCTAGTACGCGTATTGTACACCGCGTATTAAAGGTCCCGTCGTGTATCGTAGCTGCTATGGCTAACTGGCTTCTATGTCTTGGTTGGGAATTTCTTTAACAAATCCATTGTCTTTTGCTTTTTGCTAGATGACCCTGTTTCTCCTTGAGTTAATGGTCTCTTCACACTTGTTTGTACTATTCGTTTTCCTTCATCTTCAATCGGTGGCTTTGTGGCAATATATTTTGTCTTTTCGCCTTTGTCTTCACCAGTATCCTCAATTTCAGTGTTTTCAAAAGATGATACTGTGATTTTGGGTGCTCTCTCTTTTGCCACCTTGTCCCAAGCAGTCTGAACTTTAGGATGTATGAGAGCCAAATCTGCCTAATATAAGAACTGCCAGACATACCAAGCTTTGAAAAGACTTTTGGACTTAGCTTTGGCAGTTTGCTGCACCACGCTGGTATATAAACATTAGCTAATGTTGATACTGGCCTTCGGGTCTTCGATTTTGGCCAGTAGCGTGGCAAACAAATTTTCAAACAACTATGTTGGGTTGTTCTTCAAGCTGATTGTTTCTGCTATAAATCGGTACACTCCAGTGCAGCTATTGGAATGCCTTGCGCTCCATCCTTTCTCTTTTTCTTCGCCTGGTCATCTTCTTTCAAAAATTTGCTGACCTCAGCAGCAGTGGCTGGTGTGGGTTTCGTTGCAGCTGGAATCTGGAAGACCTGAGCCAGTTCTCCTACTGTCAACTCCAGTAATCTTCCATTGATCGTTGCGGTTCCCTTGTCTGTCTGAATGCGGCTAGCACCTGCTGAGTGATACCTTCATCAAAAGATAGCTTGGCCGCCTCCACTACGATGTCTAGGCCCCATAGCCTCAATTGAGCTTGCTCTCTCTCTTGAAACACATACTTGGCAATTTTACCTTGTGCAACCACTCCTACTGCCTCTGCTACTGAAGCGATCAAAGTTTCAGTCTGTGCCGACATGGTATCCATGATATCTTGCATTTTTTTAGACATTTCTTTCTTCCAGGTGAACAGGTTTGTGTAGAGGTGGAGTACTCACTTGTAGTGGTGAATGACTCTAAGAAGGAACACTTAGGTATCTCTGGTAGAGCCGCAACAACTGTTGATGGGGCAAGTATAGATCGCGAGGAAGTTTGTTGTTGCGAAGATGAAGAAAACCTTGAAGATTGTGATGCGAGTGGCACAGGAGGATGCGGGTAATTTGAGGATGGACCCACTCTTTGCATTGTTATACGTACCCGTGCCATGAATGCTCCACTCCTTTCGTGTCTCAGGATTAAGTGCACCGTTCGTGACTTGTCAAACATGCATTGGCTTGCCTTGGTCGTTATTACTGACAAGATTCTCTTTATGATTGTGGCATTTAATTCCCGCTGATGATCGTTATAGGGTACTGGTTCTACTAGCTTTTCCCACTGGCTCTGAACCGGCCTGTCTGATTTGGCACATGTCTGAATCTGGACTGAGTGTTGTCTGTTATTGCTGAAGGGCTGAAGCTGCACTGGTTCGATATGAAATAAATCCAAGGGTTCATCTTCTGATTCATAGTAAACATCTGGTATTGGTTCTACTGGGATTTCCTTTGACCGAGCATAGTGTAACTTGATCTTGGCCCCTTTGTATTGTATACTCTTGGTAAGAGCAACCCCGACAAATCTCCGAGTCTTACAGTACCATTGGAGAATACCCAATCTACTTCATAAGGTCGTGACTAAGCTATCTTCAAATTTGGCTTCTTTGGTCCTAACTTTGACTGGTAAAGCAGTACCAAATCGCCCTTCTTGAACTCCTTGACCTTGATCTTGCTGTCATGCCAATACTTTCTCCTGTGCTGGACAACTTCCTGTTCCGGCATTGCCCTTTATCTGATCTAATCCAGCTTCAATAACTCATCTAACCTGTTTTTCAGATTCTGGTTAAAGTCCATTCCATGTTCCACAACAAATCTCAGACTAGGGATGACAAACTCTATGGGAACTACCGTCTCTGTTCCATACACCATTCTAAAAGGTGTCATGCCAGTAGTAACCTTGTAGGCAGTTCGATAAGCCCATAGCACCGTCTGAAGCTTGGTGTCCCACTGGTGTGGTTCCTTTGAACTTTTAGGGAGATTGGTCTTGATGGTTTTATTGTTGCTTTCTGCCTTCCCATTGCACCTGGGATAATAAGGCGTTGATTTGAAAATATTTCAGTCAGTAGATGAGGGGTTCTTCCAGAGAGCACACATACATGCCACATAGTTCACGAGTGGCGATTGGTCAGCTCCAAGTATCATCAATTTGGCTAGAGATAGAGATTGGAAACGAGCTGCTCATATCCCCCAAGTTGAGAGGCTGTGCCAGCTTTGCAGAGAGAGGGTGATTGAGGAGGAGGAGCACAGACCATATGAGAGTATCAAAGACAGATCTGAGGCTCTTTTCATAGGACACCCTACAACAAATTGGAGTCTAGAGATCTGTGCCAATTTAGCCGTTTTGAGACCTTGTTGGCACATGTATTGGTATCAGAGGCTGGTAAGTCTGTCATAGTTTACAGACTTCTTCCAACACCCTACCGCCGCCTGTCATAGACACAACAAGGGGTCACCCTATGGCAGGCTGAGATAGTCAAAGCTAGGAGACGCCCTTGAGCGCCAGGATACAGAATCCATTGCAGATCGAGGAGATCCAGACTCGCCATCACCAGGTAGCCTAGGAGAGATTTTCTTAGCTGCCGGTAGACCCAGCCATGATTATACGCTCAGCCCTTACACCACACCCACCCATGTACTAGGAGCTAGTTAGCCTAATGCACCTCATGATTGTACTTCTTGAGCGTATAGATGTGCATCCATACCCCCTAGCGATAAAGCAAACGCAACCGCCGCCCCCCCCCCCCCCCCCCCCCCCCCCCCCCCCCCCCCCCCCAAACGTGTGCGCATATACCATGTATCTTGTTTCCTAGCCTACCATGGATCACTCCCTCACCCCCTACCACACGACCACATTATGTTACTTTGTACTTCTATCGTTTCGTGATAGATGGAGGACACCCTCATTTATATTTGGGTTATTTCATAGGCCGACTCCGGCCTATAATAGACGTAGAAAGCTCTCTCTCTCTCTCTCTCTCACACACACACACACACACACACACACACACACAAAGGAGAGCAAAGGAAAAGAACTTTTTAGTGTATGACTGAGTGCAAAGGAGAGCTGTTGTATTGAGAAAGTTGAAACGCAGGCAGGACTGGAAGGGTAAAATCTTTTTGAGTGTCTGAAATAAAGATTTTGGAAGGTGTGCCAAACGAGACACAACAGTCCTTGCAAGCAGCAATGAATTGTTCTCTTTTGGGACAGCTGAGCCACTCGGTTGTGTGACTGTGTTGTCAGCTTGGTTTGATAAAAGGCTCATTTTGAAGTTAAAAAAAAAAAGTTCATTTGCAGAGGCAGAGAGTTGAGAGTAGATTTAATGAGTGGTCCTGTTAATGCTTCATCTTTCGGTGTTAATTTGAATCCTCCTTGTATTGTTGGGATCATCCTGCAGGACTAGAATGGTATCAAGAGGATATTGTCACTCTTTTTACCACTGAAGGATTGATCCAAATTGGAGGTACCTTAATCCCTCATCAACCATCTTCAACAGAGGTAACATTGACCTGCTATCTTGACTAGTACTGCCTTCTTGTTCTTTTCTTGGTGAAGAATCCTTGAAAATTTCAATTCAACATCCAGAGAAAGCAATCACGCGGTAGAGTCCCTGTCAAATACAGGCGTTTCAAGGAAGAGGATTACATGGATCCCAAACAGGGCCTTTGCCTTGGTGCCGTTTTTGACATTGTGGCAACCAATGTAAGTGTTTTGTCTGTTTGTTGGTTCACATAGGGTTCAACTGGTTTCTCAGCATCGTTTCTTTGGATCTTCGTCAGGGGCTTGATATGGGACGCAGGCTTTGTGTGTTTGGATTCTGTCGTTCGATTGAGATGCTCAGTGAGGTTGTCGAAGACACAGTGGTAGAACAAGGTGGAGAGGTAAGGCTTCTGATAGCCAATTGGTTCAATGCAAGGAAGCAATAAGTCTTACATTTTGGAGTGATTTATTGTAGGTGGTGATTGCAGCCAAAGGCACTCGGGGTGGCCTCAATGAGAAACTTTCTATGAAAGTGGCAGTGCCACTACTGTGGGGGGTGCCGCCAGCAGTTGACTCGCTAAATTATGCCATACGCTGTGGGGGTGGTATCGTTGAGAAGGTGTCTCGCCAATGGGAATTCTTGTGACGCACTATGTGCTTTGCAGACGCATGGATGCACCATGTGTTGATGTTGATCATTATTTGTAGATTTTGTATATAATTCTTTTATTGTACATACACTTGTTGTAATAACAATTACTACCACATAGGCCCTTTTGAACCCCTTGTCATGGCCATGCCAGGCAAAGTTTCCTCTTGTGCTTCCAAGGAGTGCAGGGATACTAGTACACGGTTGTTTCATCATTCAAATGCGGCCAATTGGGTCCCAAACTAGTTGCTTTGCTAATTCAATGTTACCAGAGAACATCCATATTAAGATAAATGCAATGGGTCAAACAGGATTTAATGCAATGACGAGAGAAAAAAGTGCATGAAAAAGTGTACAGTAAAGGTGTGTACGGTCTTGCTGAAGGCTGGTGGCGGCCTCTTTGGTTGTCACCCTGTGGTGTAATTTTTGGAGAACTCGGTCATTTTGTCTGTGCATGGTTCTGTTAAACTCGTAAACTTCGGTGTGCTTCAGAGGTTGGAATTCCACTTAGTACGTTAGTCCTTTCTCTTGGTTTTAACAGGCACATTTTCTTATGAATTTTAGTGACAGATTGTGGAAACGTATTATGCACGATGTTCTGTTGCTGTAGTACGGGACATATTTGCCTGTGAATTGCCTGGCGCTGAGTTCTGATTGTGGAAAGGTATTATACACGAGGTTTTGTTGCTGTAGTACGGGACATATTTGCCTGTGAATTCACTACCTGTGAATTGTCTGGCGCCAGCTTTTCCTTTTGGACATGTATGATATGTCATTTGTATGTTTTTCTATACAACCGTTCAAATTCTGCTATTCAGAATACATTTTGTGGTTCTCCAACAAGACGTGCAATGCGGCACTAGCAGGTGTTGGGCTTGCTGCACATCTTTCCTCCAGGGTCCATGGTTATTCTGGTGCTTGGGGATTATTCAGGCGACAAAATTTAGGCATCAAAATTTTCATGGTAGATCTCGAGGAGATTGATGTAAACCTTTGTTTTCACCCCCAAAATGTCTATACTGAGGTTGGATGTTTGGGTAATATAAAATGATTTTTTTCAAAGAGGTGGCCAAGTACTGCATATTTGACCACTTGAAAGAAACAAACTAAGGTCTTGTTAAAGCTTGGTGGCAGCTATCTCCGAAGATAGCTGGGTGTGGTTCAAATGCCACATAATTGTTCGACTGTTAGATCGAGTAAATTGGGTGAGGTTGTAGTGGTTGAAGGAGACTTTCTTTTAAGCAGTTGTGGTGGACCGGTACGATTAAAAAAGGATCTAGAAATTTTTAAATAAACATTAATTTTTTTTTCAAGATCTTTCAATGGGAGAAGCAAAAGCTAGAAGAATTCTAAGCAACCGTGATAGTAGTGCGTCTTGACATCAACTCATCAACTTCTAACATGAGCATATCAAAGAACTCCACGTTCGTTATCTCTGCATGTGTCTCTAGGGAGCATACCCACTTTTGACAACACCTCTCTCACAAGAGCATTGTCATTCACAACACACTGTGGTTGTAAACACCGTTTGAGAGCCGTGCTTGCAGGAAATTCGCTCTGGGCTGGTTCATCGGAGTTGCTATGCATCGGTATGTGCCACTGTATTGTCGAAGCCAAATTTTTGTTTTGGGGGGCTTCAGATCGATTTAATTTCTTGGGAAGACTTTCAAAATGACCGGTAAGAACTTTCGGAAACCGGGGAGGAGGGGGGGGGGGGGGGGGGGGGTTTGGTCGCCAAGGAGACACAGATGAGCCGAGCCGCTTCGGATGCGGGCTAGAGGAGAGCCAATGATTATGGCTCTAGACCTGCTTAACCTTCAAGTCCTGCTCTATAGCGCTTTGACCCGATGCCCAATTGCAGCTGCAAATTTCCCTGTTTTGCAAGCCCTTTTGTGTGTAGGTTATGCACACAACCTCACACACGCAAAGCAAACCTGCCTGTCGAAATTCAGCGCTATCTATTGATTCCTTCTAAGCTCGTTTGCTTTCAATTTGCTCGACCTGCAGATCCCGACCACTGTTTGCTCAATGCACTAAGGCTTTCTTTGCTTTGCAATGGCTGGTTCCCCCCCCTCCACAACCCAATTATGAGATGTTGCCCCAATTACGAGCTTTTGATTCAGCTCGTGAGCTTATGGGCTTCCCTTGTTGGCTTGCTAGTGAGCTGCTCGATTTTCTGCATTCGCCAAGCTTTGCAAATTGAGTATCAATCCCGTGTGTTGCAAACAGCGCTATCATCGGACCTGTTACTCGACTATGCTATGCTACTCTTTTGCCACAATCCCAACTCACACACACCACACATTCACTCCGATTTCACTGTTGCTTTCTAAAAGCTCCAAGATCCTTTCACCTGGTCCCTTTGCAGCTCCCAATTTCCTTGTAGACCCCCCTGATTCTCCAAGATGCCTTGCTTACTTGGGCGGGGTGAGCACGCGTCGAGAGCTACGAGCTTCGAAATCCGCTTGGTCTCCTCCGAATGTAACCAATCCTTTCCGGATCCGAGCCGAACCACTCTTATCCGATGGCGCCAGGCATTGAGCTTCGACCCCTGTTGAGGGAGCACCGCCGCCGATGTCCGCAACTCTGATACCACTTGTGAGTGCTCGTAGTGCGGATAGATGTGTACGTGGTGTATGCGGGAAAGGGGAGAAGCAAGACGCACTGTGTGGGTGGTGCAAGCCTTACGAATGAAAGACGCTCCTTACTATTTTAGGTATAAGAAGAATAAGGAATGTGTGGTCAAATAGATAGACGACCGGCCACACGATCATGGACAGAGATGTAACGCCTTTACCCCAACAAGTTTGCCATTGTTTTTCTCAATGAAATCCTATTCTACAATGCATTTCAGGAAGAGAACTTACAACATTTGAAGCAGGTGTTTGATTTTCTTATTTAACACAAATTGTATGTTAAAGAATGCAAGTGATTTTTTAAAGACATAGGGGTATGTAATTTTTGCTACACGCCTTCATATGGATCAATCCAAAGTGGATGCCACCTGTAAATGGCCTTCTCCTAGAAATTTGGATGAGCTTCAAAATTTCTCAATGACATCCTAGTCTACAATGCATTTCAGGAAGAGAACTTACAACATTTGAAGCAGGTGTTTGATTTTTTTATTTAACACAAATTATATTAAAGAATTCGAGTGTGATTTTGTAAAGACATAAATTCATTAGTTGGGGTATGTAATTTTTGCTACACGCCTTCATATGGATCAATCCAAAGTGGATGCCATCTGTAAATGGCCCTCTCCCAAAAATTTGGATGAGTTTCAAAATTTCTTAAGACTTCGAAGTTCTTATCATAAGTTTGTTAAAAACTATGCACGAATTGATGTTCTTATGACATACCAATTGAAAGCCAAGAGCACAACATTTCATTGGGGAGAAGCTTAACAACAAAGTTTTGATTCACTTAAGGTCGCTCTAGCTACTGTAGCCATCTTAGCTATTGTGGATCTAAATGAAACCTTTTGTGCTTGGAACAAATGCCAACAATCGAGCTATTGGAGTAGTTCGTTTTCAAGAGGAAAGGTCAACTGCTTTTGAAAGCAACAAACTTGATTCTGCATAGAAAAATTATTTTGCTTATAAAAGTGACCTATATACAATAGGGTACGCTATAAAAAAGTGGTGATATTATTTGTATGATACTCAATTTGAAATAGTGTGAAAGCATCAAATGGTTCACACAACAATTTGATTTGAATAATCGAAAGGCCAAGTGGGTTGAGACTCTTTAGGAGTATGACACCAAGCTCCGGTATCGTAAGGGACGATACAATGTAGTAGCTGGTGCTCTTAGTTGAATACTAGAGATCAACTCTCTTTTGTTCATAGAACTTAAAAGTGAGTTTTTGGAGTCTTAAGGGTAAATGTAAGCATGATGATGCATACTCCAAGGTGTGGAGTCGTGTCAAAAAGAGAAATCCTTCTCACTCCAATCCTGATAGTTTGCATATTTTCTCCACACCTGGTTCTCCTCTTTTGAGTGATGAGGTGACTCGATGGAAGACTTTTTCGATTGATGGTGGATCCCTACTTCACAAGGGGAGAGTTTGTGTACCGACACAAGTGGACATTCAGTGCTAAATTCTTTATAAATGTCACAACAGTCCAAGTACAGGGAATCCATGCATAAAGGAGACTTATGCACTTGTACAACAACAATTTTACTACCAAGCTTACATAGGTATGTTCAAGGCTATGTTTTGCATTGTCAAAAATGTCAAGTTAATAAGGTAGAGCACCTGAAGGCAGGAGGTCTCTTACGTTATTTCGAGATTCCCAATGGTAAATGAGAGAGTATCTCTATGGATTTTATTGTGGGTCTATCAAACATCGTATCAGGTAATTATAGATAGGTTGACTAAACTTTGTAAGTTTATTTTAACCAAGTCCACCAATAGAACTTCACAATTAGCCAAGTTGTTTGTTGACAACTTGTATAGATGATATGGATTACTTGGCAATAGTTTGAGTGATTGTGATCCCAAGTTTAACTGTCATTTTTGGAGGGCTATCTTCAAATGGTTGAAAACACAACTTAATATCATTACTACAAATCATCTAGAGATGGATGGGTAGATTGAATGAGTTAATGAGGTGCTAGAGGATATTCTACGTGTCTACATTAGCAAGAAGAAATTTGGTTGGAAAGATTATCTCCCTATTTTGAAATTTTTATCAAAGCCAAAATTAACTAATTTCTTATTTTTAATTAGTAGTAGTCAATAATTACTTGTAATGAAAAAAGGGGTCAAAACCTCTTCAGATAAAAAAACGGGTTTAATCTCGGATGGATGTAACCTTTTGGGCGTGGAATGAAGAAGGAGACAAGGATTGAGACCCTGGGCCATGCTCATTCTCTTTTTTTTTTTTGTGTTTACTGTTTTCAGTTGGCAAGCAAATTTGTTAGTTTCTTGATTCTTGTTCCAAAATTGAAAATTATATGTTAATACATTTTATGCATGAAATGGTTGTGATAGGTGTTTGTACACCTTTCGGTCAATGACCATAATCCCCCCTAAACACTTGACGATCCCGCTGATTGTGGAGCGCATTCAACAAGGCCAATTGGGCAATGGGATTGATTGGGGCTGATGGAGGCTGAACCTGATGAGTTCGTGAGGGAATTCTCTAACTGGGTACAAAAGAGAAAGAAACAGAATAGTATAATAGAGCCTTTTTGGAGACATATTTTGAATTATTAGATGACTTGAGACTCAATATAGCTTTGAGGATCCACTAGTACATGGTCAGTCGTATACCCTTTGGGGTTTGCAATGCTCCTGAGTACTTGCCTTTCTACTGTAGAAAGAAAGTTGTTGAGATCCCACAGAAGAGAAAGAAGAAGATGAAGAAATGCATAAGTGGTTTAGGTGACCAACTACCAATTTCCACCTATGGCACTAGATTTCATAAGAGAAGATGAGATGGTTTGCTTGAAGCGAGACCAAGTGGGTATTCAGGGGATGTTACCTGTGAAGTAGCAATGATTACACGTTTGCCACCAATTATTGAGGGGACAAAGTCACAGGAATCTAGCCAGACAAGGGGAATCTCAAAACGTGAAGGAGAGGAGAGTCCTTCACCCAAGCCACAAGAGAAAGGAATAACCTCAGAGGCTCCTGGAAGGGTTATCCACCAATTGGTTGGAGTTTAAGAAGTCCATCAATTTTTGAGTGCTGCAAGGAGACAATTGAAGTTTCAACCACACCCATTTCAATTACCCCCATTACCAACATTGACATTTAACCCATTGGGAGGTTGAACACCCCCTCAACCACCAATAATGGCTCAACCACCACCCTAAAGTAGGGACAACAAAATTCAATGGGAAAGAATCTCAGGATGCTGACAATCATGTGGGTTAGTTTCAGATTAAGTGGTCTACAAGTGGATATGATGTGCTATATAGTGATGCAATTAACAAGGAGCATTTTGTAGCCACATTGCACGGAAAGGCCATGACATGGTTCATGCAGTATTGTATTAACACTTTTCTAGCTTATGACAATTTGAAATCCAAAATTTTTGGTAAGATTCAGGGTAGAAAAAACCCTTGAAGGTGTCCTAAAGAAGATCAAGAAAAGGATCTACGAATAGAAGACTGTGCACAACAAGTCACAAACTTGGTAAACAGACTGTGCACAACAATTCACAAGCAAATTAGAGACCATCCTGGGAGCAAATAGGGGATTAAATCTGTAGGGGACTAAGAAAGCAACTTAAGATATTGTTGCAGGTCATGCACTCCTTGCTCAACAACATGACTTTGGTAATCATGTGGATGCAGTATTGAGGGCTGAAAGGAGGTATGGAACTATTGAACATATGAGAATCAGGAAGAAGAAATCCATGCAAGATTCAGATTCAAATGAAGAATCGGGTACTGATTCATAGTCAGACATTGATGAAGATAAAGAAGATACATAGAGTGCAAACAAGAAAAAGAAAGAAGTAAAAGTAGAAGAGCAAAGGAAGGAAGAAAAATGGTAAATCTGATTCTGAAGATACTTCCAACATCAACAAATTGATTCTGAAGAAGCTAAAGGATTTTTAACCTTCATCATTTGCAAATTCCTCTAAATCACCATCTTGCTAGGTATATCAAAGACTTGGGCATGATTATGATAATTGCCATTATAATGCTAATTTCAGGGCACACATTCTTGCCAAGATGGAATCACGGACAAATGTTACTGGTAGCACCACAACCCTTTAAGACCAAATTTTAGAGCACACGCCCACCAAGGTCATTTCAGCAAGAAAATTGACAAAATGTGTAGAGCTACCAGCAAAAAAACAACCCATTACAGCACCTACTGTGGAACTTTGAGACACATATATGGACTTGCGTGTGAATTGTGGTACAAGCACATGAATGATAGGGTGAACTATACACCTATAAATGCAGGAGCTAGTTCCTCCAATGATGGAAGAATAAAGGTTCCCACTCAAGTGAATGCAGTTCTCTTGGAAGAGATTTGCATTCCTAAATTTGAAGAGAAAAAATGTCAGGCAAAAGGGGAGAAATGAAACCAGCACCTTGAAGTGGCCTAGACAAAATTGATAAAAGGAGAAGGTGATACTTTACATTGGTTTCAATGTGATTGCCCTGCATGTATCAAAATTAAGGAGGTTTTGAAGAAACCTATGGATGTGGAAAGCCTAGCAATTACAAGATCAAAGGGAAAATTAAAGGAAAAACAGAAAGAGCAAGGGAATAGTTTTGAAAAACCCATTGATTGGGAAGCCCATGATAAGATCACAATGGGGGTAGAGATTTAGCTAAACCAGGACACTGAAGAACTTGCAAATCCATGGCCAGCAGGAATAATGTAGGCAATGTGGAAAAATATAGGCAAGAGACCTCCAGGAAATCGAAAATCAAATCCCTTAGTGAAGGTAGATAGTTCCAAGGAGTTGCTTGACAAAGGACTATCAGATGATCTCTTTGAAGCTTTGTTGGACGTACCCATTTCAGTAAGGTGGGTTTACTAATGAAATTACTTCCTAATTTTAGTCATTTTTTAAAGAGAAAATTGACAAGTCAAATCAAAGAAAAGGAAGGAAAGCAGAAGAGGAAAAGTAGTCAAATTTATTTGGCCCAGATTGATTGTGGAGATGCAGCTTCAATGGATGCAGATTACAAAGTACTTGCAATAAATATTTCCATTGGGAAGGTTTACCTTTCAGATGTTTTGGTGCATGGAGCTTCATGAGTCTAACATTCTCCCTGAATCAGTCTTTCAGAAGTTAAACCTCATGAAAATGGGACCCAACACCTTTTTGGGTCAAAATGGTCGACCAAAGAAGAGTGCAACCTTTGGGGATTCTCAAAAATCAAATAATAAATGTAGTAGGACTAACTTTTGTGGTAAATTTTTTCATCCCGAGACTGGAAGAGTCAATATCTTCTTACCCAATGATTTTAGAAAGGCCATGGCTAAGGGCAACCAAAGTGAAACAATTATGGGGTGCAGATACAATTGTGATCAAACAAAGGAAGAAGAAGGTCTGGATGTAGATGGTTTCAAAGAAAACTATCCCACCTCGATTTAGACCTTTGTATGCAGAAGGGATTAATACGGAAGAAGCTATTGAGGAAGATGAGGAAGAGAAGTTCCTTCAGAGAAATGCAATAGTGGTCCCAATCTTTGAGGTAGATGTGCAAAGAATTGCAAATAATGTTGAAAATCAATAACATTTACCTGAAGTGAACCTGAAAGAAAGCACGAAGAAAATCGTTAAAATAGCTAAAGAGCAGAGATTGGAGGAGGAGTATGTTTAAAGAAAAAATGTCCAAGAGTTCCAGAGTGAGAGAAGATGAATTAGAAGATATAACTTTAGGAGACGCAAATGGTGAAAGTATCTATTGAATTGGATATTGATTTTAAAAGGGCATCGAAAGATTTGTTATTAGAATTCAAGGGTGTTTTTGCTTGGTCATATACTGATATGAAAGGAGAAGATCTAACTGTATGCCAACGTATCATAAATTTGAAAACAGATGCAGTGCTAGTGAAGCAGCAAAGGTACATGATGAATCCCACTTATGCCAAACAAGTAAAAGAAGAGATAGATAAATTGTTTCATTTACCCAGTGGACAAAGTAACTTGGCTATCACCAATTGTGGTTGTTCCTAATAAGAATGAAAAAATTAGGGTGTGTGTAGATTGCAAGAAACTGAATGCTGCAACAATTACTAATCCATTTCCTTTACCATACAATGTTGGATGCAGTAGCTATTGAGAAGATATACAATTTTTTGGATGGTTTTAGTGGATATAATCAGATCATGATGGCCCTAAAGGATAGGGATAAAACAACCTTCATAACGTAATGCGGAGTGTATGCTTCCACAATGATGAATTCTGGGTTGAAGAATGCACCACCTACTTTTCAGAAGTGGGTCATGAAGGTGTTGGGTCCTTACTTGACTACCTATATGAAGGGGATTTACATTTTACAAACTAAAACTCACAAGCTTCCGAGCGTGCGAGTAGAGGAATGGAGAGAGATTTTGGAGGGAGCTTTTGAGGTAGCTTTTTATTGAAAATGGACAAGCTAGCAAATAAATTAAAAAAGCTCTCTCTATGAACTTTGTCCTGGATTCCCTAATCTTATGCAAAAAGATCCCTTCGCTAAATGTTGGTTGATGTCATAGGCCGTCACCCAAAATTGTGCCGCCACATTAGAAGACACCACTATAGGGTGATGGTTGGGTTGTTCGAGGTCTTAACAATGTGCTTGCACATAAGCTACAATACATATGAAGACAAGTGTATAAGTCTCACATGAGAGAACATTATCTGAATTCTGATTCCACAAAATAAGCATTTGATTCTTCACCTTGAAATACAATAGAATTAAAATATGAGCATCAAAGTAAATGGTGTTGTACATAACGTCTCTGATGCAACATTTGGTCCATTCTACATGTTAGCCAAAGACAATGCATGTTTGCATGTTTCAATAATTAAATGATGCAATGCACGCGGTAGGGGAGGGGTAGAGATGTACTTAACATTTCAAGAGAGAAAATCACACCTCAATTGGCATGTTGCAGCAGGTGTGAGTGTCAGCAAGACCCTTCATGCTCCATCTGCAATTGTTTTTTTTTAGCAATTTCTTTAATATCAATTCTAGACAATCACCTAGGGTAAGGTAATGTATCACTGCTTTAATGCTATTCGGCTAGAGTAGCCAATTACTATTCCGTGGTGTTTTACCTTCATCATTAAGGTTAATAGCATGTCAAAGGCATGAAAGAGCAACAATCTAAGGGTGGGTTTCGTGTAGAGCAATGCTTGAGAGTAGATAGATTGAGAGAGAAGAAGAAGAAGAAGAAGAAGTTTTAACATCGTAGGATATTATTCCAAGAGACCTC